>NW_026857526.1:0-269777 GCF_026571515.1 Ruditapes philippinarum | reverse complement strand
GACACCAAACTTGGTGTAAAGGTAGCTTATACAGCATTTTTTTTTCTCTACTTTGGGAATGGTGCCGGTACCAGAGTGATCGGGAAAAAATGCGTTATTTTGACTAAAATTGGGAATTTTTTTAATGCATTTTTTGAGCTACAAATGAGATTAGACATCATGAATAAAGATAGCTAACAGCTTCTACTGTCAAAATAGAACTACTGAATGGTGATTTATATGAATATGTTGGATTTAAATGATTTTAGAAAAATCACTTGGCCTTTTGGGCATTTTGAACAGCCATTTTGGGAATTTAACATTGGAAATTGGGAATTTTAATGTCTATTTTCTATTGGGAATCGTACCGTTTTAGGGTAGTAGTTATTATACCCCCAAAAACGAAGTTTGGGGGGGTATATAGGAGTCACTCGGTGGTCGGTCGGTCGGTCGGTCGGTTGGTCGGTCGGGCGGGCGGTCGGTCGGTCGGTCGGTCGGTCCAGACGTCCGTTGCATTTTCCTTGTCCGGAGCATAACTTGAAAACTAATAGTTGGAATTCAATATAACTACATACAATGGTCAAGCACATTGAGAGGAAGTGCAGTGCACAAGAACCATAACTCTATCTTGACTAATTACAGAGTTATTGCCCTTTGTTACTTTTCCTTGTCCGGGGCATAACTTGAAAACTACTGGTTGGAATTTAAAACAACTTCATACAATTGTCAAACACAATAAGGGGAAGTGCAGTGCACAAGAACCATAACTCTATCTAAAGTAATTACAGAGTTATTGCCCTTTGTTGCTTTTCCATTGCTTTTTTTTTTGTCCGTTGCATTTTCCTTGTCCGGAGCATAACTTGAAGACTAATTGTTGGAATTCAATATAACTACATACAATGTTCAAGCACATTGAGAGGAAGTGCAGTGCGTAAGAAACATAACTCTATCTTGACTAATTATAGAGTTATTGCCCTTTGTTACTTTTCCTTGTCCGTGGCATAACTTGAAAACTACTGGTTGGAATTCAAAACAACTTCATACAATTGTCAAACACAATAAGGGGAAGTGCAGTGCACAAGAACAATAACTCTATCCAAAGTAATTACAGAGTTATTGCCCTTTGTTGCTTTTCCATTGCCTTCTTTTTTTGTCCGGACCATAACTTGAAGACTAATGGTTGGAATTCAATATAACTACATACAATGATCAAGCACATTGAGAGGAAGTGCAGTGCATAAGAACCATAACTCTATCTAAAGTAATTACAGAGTTATTGCCCTTTATTACTTTTCCATTGCTTTCTTTTGTCCGGACCATAACTTCAAGACTAATTGTTGGAATTCATTATAACTTCATACAATGGTCCAGCACATTGAGAGGAAGTGCAGTGCACAAGAACCATAACTCCATCTTGATTAATTACAGAGTTACTGCCCTTTGTTTCTTTTCCTTGTCCAGAGCATAACTTTAAAACTACTGGTTGGAATTCAAAACAACTTCATACAATGGTCAAGCACAATAAGGGGAAGTGCAGTGCACAAGAACCATAACTCCATCTTGACTAATTACAGAGTTATTGCCCTTTGTTTCTTTTCCATTGCTTTCTTTTGTCCGGACCATAACTTGAAGACTTATTGTTGGAATTCATTATAACTTCATACAATGGTCAAGCACATTGAGAGGAAGTGCTGTGCATATGAACCATAACTCCATCTTGACTTATTACAGAGTTACTGCCCTTTGTTACTTTTCCTTGTCCACAGCATGACTTGAAAACTACTGGTTGGAATACAAAACAACTTCATACAATGGTCAAGCACAATAAGGGGAAGTGCAGTGCACAAGAACCATAACTCCATCTTGACTAATTACAGAGTTATTGCCCTTTGTTACTTTTCCTTGTCCAGAGCATAACTTGAAAACTACTGTTTGGAATTCAGTACAACTTCATACAGTTGTCAAGGACATTAAAAGGAAGTGCAGTGCACAAGAGCCATAACTCCATTTTGACAAAATACAGAGTTACTGCCCTTTGATACTTTTCCTTGTCCGGAGCATAACTTAAAACGTACTGGTTGGAATTCAAAACAACTTCATACAATGGTCAAGCACAATAAGAGGAAGTGCAGTGCACAAGAACTATAACTCTATCTTCAGTATTTATAGAGTTATTGCCCTTTGTTCTTTTTCTTTGTCTTTCTGGACTTATTACAGAGTAATTCAATTAAACTTCATCAATGGCCAACCACATTCAAAGGAAATGCGACATATATGAACAACAATTATCTTTAATTGCCCACAACCATAACTCTATGTTTCAATTCTTTTAAAAGGTATTCTGTTACTAGTAACATCCTCATTTCCGAAGCAGACTTGTGGGGGTATTAATCACATTTAGTGATAGTTCTAGTATAAAGAAAAAAAACATTGTTATATCAAGACACAGCTTAGGATTGCTACCCAGATGTCTGTGATCAAGGTCAAGGCCACTGTTACTAAAAATGGAAATTCAGTTTCCACTCAATAACTTAAGTTTGCTTAGGCCTATTGACACCAAACTTAGTGTATAGGTAGCTGCTTTGGATTGTTACCCAGGTGTCTTTGATTAAGGTCAAGGTCACCATTATTAAAAATAGAAATTAAGTTTCTGCTCAATAACTTTAGTTTGCTTAGGCCTATTGACACCAAACTTGGTTTATAAGTAGCTTATATCAAGATGCATCTTGGGATTGCTACCCAGGTGTCTGTGATTAAAGTCAAGGTCACTGTTACTAAAAATAAGAATTCAGTTTCCACTCAATAACTTTAGTTTGCTGTGGTCTAATGACACCAAGCATGGTGTATGGGTAGCTTATATCAAGACGCAGCTTGGGATTGCTACCCAGATGTCTTTGATCAAGGTCACTGCTACTTAAATTAGAAATTCAGTTTCTGCTAAATAACTTTAGTTTGCTAAGGCCAATTGACATCAAACTTGGTGTATGGGTAGCTTATATCAAGAGGCAGCTTGGGATTGCTACCCAGATGTGCTTAATCAAGGTCAAGGTCACTTTTGCTAAAATTATAAATTAAGTTTCTGCTCAATAAATTCAGCTGCTTTACCTATTTCACAAAATTAATTATTGGGGATTATAAAAATTTTATCGGGGGCAATTTTGCAAAAAAAAAATTTGTCTTTTTTCCATAAAATTGAGTTTGCTTAGCCTATTTCACCCAAATTTTTATGGTAGCTCTAAAAGGCAAAATTGGGATGCTACCCAGGGTCTTGAAAAAAGGTCAAGGGCAATTTCCTAAAAAAAAAAGTTTTAAATTCCACAAAAATTTGTTTGCTGTGACCTATTACACCAAAATTGCTGTGGGGTTTGACTTCTGGAATTGATGATCTTGGTTTGAATTATGGACTTTGCATCTTTTTGCTCCCGCAGGTATGGTTTTCCCCCCGTGTTTCTTAAAGTTTTTTATTGGGTTAGCCAAAAATTTTCTTTTCCCGTTTTTTAGATAATTTAAAAATTTTTGACCAAATTGTATTGGTAAAACCAAACAAAACGAAAAAAAAGATTCATATTTTGACAAAAGACAAGACATGTTGAATTATTTCTATATGACCTTGACCTTTAATTAACCTTGACTGAAGGTCAAATTATTGAAATTTGCTCAATTTGTCACAACTTTAATTATGGTTATGTTACATTCTTGGACAAAATTGCATATATGACAAAACTGACATGATGATTATTCAAATGTGGCCTTGACATTTAACTGACATTGACTGTGAAGGTCAAACTATTGAAAGTTTAGTTATATTTTGTACAAGACAAAGGTGTTTTCTTGGTAAATTATTTACTACATTTTTTTTTTCTCAGATGTTTTTGATTTGGAAATAAAAAAAATACAGTGTAACCTCAACTTAGCAATGTCTTTTGTTATACATCCAGGACTTAGCAGTGGCTTTTGTTATACATCCAGGGGTCAATGTTTCAAGATTTAAAGGATTATATTATTCACTCAATACACAAAACATGTTAAATATGAGGTATTTAAGGAACCCAGCTTTAAGCTCTTATTTTTTAAGGCCATATATTTGCGGAAGGAATTTTGTTTCCTCTCTTTATCTCTTGGACTGTTTGTCATAAGTACTATGTATAACTTTCTATCCTTTTTATATGCCCGAAAGAATTTCGGGCATATTATGTTATACCCCCTGGCGTCTGTCTGTCTGTCCATACGAACCCAGAGGTACTTGTGTGACTTGGAGAACAATGGGTATCAGTAAATTCTCTTTGATCCTATTCATTCTATTTTTACTTGTGTGTCTTTTTTTATGCCTTGTGTGACTAAAAATGGCCAAAAAGATCAAAGGAAAAGTCACATAAGTACCATTTTGGGAGTATGTCCATCTGTCCATCTGTTAGCAATTTGGTTTCCGGAGCATAACTTAAGTTCCATTTGGCCCCCAATATTCAAACTTTGTAGGATGATTGTCCATATTAGGTAGAAGATCCCTATTGATTTGGGGGTCACAAGGTTAAAAGTCAAGGTCACTATTACTTTAAAAATGAAAGCAGTTTCTGGAGCATAACTTAAGTACCATTTGGCCCATTGTGTTCAAACTTCATAGGATGATTGTCCATATTGGGTAGAAGACCCCTATTGATTTTGGGGTCACAAGGTCAAAGGTCAAGGTCACTATTTCCTTAAAACTCAAAACAGTTTCTGGAGCATAACTTATGTTCCATGTGGCCCACAGTGTTCAAACTTCATAGGATGATTGTCCATATTGGGTAGAAAACCCCTATTGATTTTGGGGTCACAAGGTCAAAGGTCAAGGTCACTATTACCTTAAAACTGAAAACAGTTTTCGGAACATAACTTAAGTTTCATTTGGCCCACAGTGTTCAAACTTCATAGGATGATTGTCCATATTGGGTAGAAGACCCCTAGTGATTTTTAGGGTCACAAGGTCAAAGGTCATGGTCACTATTACTTTAAAACTGAAAACAGTTTCCGGGGCATAACTTAAGTTCCATTTGGCCCACAATATTCAAACTTCATAGGATGATTGTCCATATTAGGTAGAAGACCCCTATTGATTTTGGGGTCACAAGGTCAAAGGTCAAGGTCACTATTACCTTAAAACTGAAAACAGATTCGGGGCATAACTTAAGTTCCATTTGGACCACAATATCCAAACTTCATAGGAGGATTGTTATTTGAAGGATTATACTTTATTTAATTCTAGTGTCTTACATATGCTTCATCTTTACTAAAAAAAAAATCACTTTCGGGCATATAATGCTCCGCCTAGCGGTGCTCTTGTTGAAAAAATGAAAATTGTATTATGGACACCTAAAAAATTGTTGATTGTATAGAACTGTGATGTTTATTTTGCTTAAAGGTCAGAGCAAAACTGATGATAAGCTGTCTGGAGAAAGCATGGCAGAGAAGGAGGTGCTGTTAGAAAGTAACCCTGTTTCTGACAATGAATCAAGAAATGAAGGATACAGTAGTGAGATCAAAAAGGAACCCATACCAGCTGAAGAAGAGGAAGGTATTCTTACTAGGAAAGAAGATATTAAAGGCCATGAAGAACATAACGAAACAAGTGGTAAAGAAAGTCAGGATGCCAATTACACACAAAACCAATCAGATAACACAGACCAGGTTGTTGCAGAGGAAAGTAGAAACTTAAACAAAGAGGACGTTAGAAATGAATTAAATGTTGAGAAGGATTCTGTGGAGACTAGTTTTAAACCAGATTCCACTGAGAAAAAGTCTAACAGTTCTGATGATTCTAAAGATTCCCATTGTGATGCTACAGATCAAATCAAAGACAAAACTCTACAAAATGAGGAGGAAAAAGGGAGTGTAACCATGGATTCTGAAGATGATTCTGAGTTTGATATTGGTGAAACCAAAGGTTGTGGTGGAGCAGCCTCCTTAGGCACTGATAATGATCTAGGCTCTGGAACTCTTACTGGGGAAGCTAAAAAAAAGCAAAAGAAAAATAAGAAGAAAAGAAAGAAAGACAGAGATTTAAGTAAACAAGATGATAAGACAGATAATGCGAAATCTAAGAGCAAAGAAATTGATAAAACAAAATCAGAGTCCAAACAAGATATAGACAAAAAAAATCAAGAAAATAAATCACTAGAAACTTCAGATATGACACAAGCAAACCCAAGTGATAGTGATGGCAGAGTCTTTGGACAAGCTAAAACTTGGAAAACACCAGAAAATGTTGAGACATCCAAACCAAATGATTCAAGCATAATCAACACAAGCAGCAGTAAGACAGATGATGCGAAATCTAAGAGCAAAGAAATTGATAAAACAAAATCAGAGTCCAAACAAGATATAGACAAAAAAAATCAAGAAATTAAATCACTGGAAACTTCAGATATGACACAAGCAAACCCAAGTGATAGTGATGGCAGAGTCTTTGGACAAGCTAAAACTTGGGAAACACCAGAAAAAGTTGAGACATCCAAACCAAATGATTCAAGCATACTCAACACAAGCAGCAGTAACGATGCTCAAGGAAATGTCACGACAGTACAGGATGACCAAAAAGTACAAGACAATTTTGATGATCCAAAAATAGGTCCTGAAAAAGACAAATCTACAGATGAAGACAAATCTAGCTCAGAAGATGACAATGATATTGAAGGAGATAATGACAATAGAGGCATAAAAGAAAAAGATGGTAATGGACAGTTACCAAATGAAAACCAAGAGGGTGTAAGGGAAACAAATCCTGCAGTGAAGGAGACTGATATTGACACTGGGCAAACTATACATATACCTAAAAGAAAGAAAAAGAAGAAGAAAAAGAAAAAGAATAAGGTAAATCGTTTTCATTGTTCAAGAATTTAAAGTAGCATTAAATAAATATGTAAAAATGTTTTGCCGTCGGCCTAAAAACCAAGCATTCTACAGTTTCTTTAATCTTTTTAACAGTATTGTTGTAAATCGTTCATGAATTACATTTTTTACGAAAAAGCCTACGGTAACACTAAAGTTCGTATACGAATTTTAACATGCAAATGAAGACTATATTCAGCTTGTGTATGCGCTATGTCAAATTGTTTAAGTTGCTATACGGACACGTACAGCAAATATGAAATTTTCTTGTGCAAACACACTAACCGTTTTTGCTTCAAGGTGCACTAGGCCTGGCGTTCAGGAAAAAGTACTCCTCTCATCAAAAATATTAAATTTGTATGACAAAATCCATTACAATGCGGAAATATACCGTTAAATTAGGACTGCTACTTAGAGTCATGTTTGTTAATTTAATATTGAAGTAAGGATGATCTGAAGGCGGAGTTTCACATGCAAACAGAAAGTGTACTTCAGATTTCGCACAATGACGTTGCAGATTTTATGCTGATAAAACTCATTGTGGTTGTCTGGACACCAAAATAAGATCTGGAGTCGATGTGAAACCCAATTTATTAATGAAATGTCGCTATTTCTGTTTTTATGAAATTTGTTTAATGCAACTTTAAAAATAAGTTTTGATATGAATAGAAGGATATTCTGTAGTCCATCTCCTTTCATTTGTCATTTGAATTGAACAGCTGTTTCCTCTAAAAGTAGTAATGCTAGGCTTTAACACACCTGGTCATGCTCAGGTGATGTATTTTGAGCATCTGCTATCAACTTTTGAGATAAACAACATCTTATTATAAATCCATTTGTAAATTGTTATGAAGTAAATTGTAATTAAAGAAGTTTTCCTTTGAATTCTCATATGATAGATTATATATAACTTAACGCCATCCATTGCTTTTGCATATGGTTACATTGGTTGTATTATGGTATGGCATTTGTTGTTTCATAGATGTCTATTAGCTACATAGATGTCCGCTCACTAACTTGAGAACTATGATGTGTGCTGTCTTCTTAATAATACTGTACATGGACAGTAGGTGACCCTATTTTAAGTCATGATTAGGTGTGCTGTTTTCATAAATAGTGTGGAGGTTGGTGGTCATGGTCAGATATTCCCTATAGACTTTGAGATCAGTCAGTCTAAAGTCAAGTACACAATTGTGTTCAACAAGGAAAAAAATGTCCTCTTGATAACTATTTAGTCTTATAGGCGTTCGGCACATTGCCATCCAAATAATGGTCAAATTATCATTAAATAATCACCCCTTGATCATCAAGGACAAAATTGCTATCCAGCACCCATTTATTATATAAAATATATATAGTATAGAAATATTTACTGTTTAGACCAGTTATAGAAAATATTCTTAAACACCAGTGTAAGACAAGTCACAAGCTTTAAATAGTGTCGTTCAGGAACATCTTTATGTATGAATTTCTTACTTGGGATGAATTAAGAAATTTTGCCATTATAAATTGAATAAGCAGACAGGGTTATCTACATACACTGGTGCTTGAAAACCTGTCGTAAAACAAGTTGCATGCCTTTAATGACATCATTCCTGTATGCCTTTTATTGTGTCGCCTTGAAAAATATATAGGGGTTACTTTTGTCGGTGGTGTCGGCGTCGTTGTCGGCGTCGGCGTCCCCTTAAGCTTGTCCGGAGCATAAGTCAGTCATTATAAGTCGGATTGACTTCAAACTTGGTATGCATGCTTCTTACAATGACCCAAAGTGCAGTGCACAAGAACCGGTACTCTGCACTTCTTATTTTTTGAGTAATTGCCCTTTGTTAATTTTCATACTTTATTTTTGTCCGGGCCATTTCTCCTAAAGTATCAAATTTATGGACTTGAAACTTCATAGGATGATAGATCTCATCAAGAAGAAGTGCAGTGCACAAGAACTGGTACTCTGCATTTCTTATTTTTGAGTTATTGCCCTTTTTAATTTTCATACTTTATTTTTGTCCGGGCCATTTCTCCTAAAGTATCAAATCTATGGACTTGAAACTTCATAGGATGATAGATCTCATTTAGAAGAAGTGCAGTGCAAAAGAACTGGTACTCTGCATTTTTATTTTTGAGTTATTGCCCTTTGTTAATTTTTCATACTTTATTTTTGTCTGGGCCATTTCTCCTAAAGTATAAAAGCTATGGACTTGAAACTTCATAGGATTCAGGGGCCTCCGTGGCCGAGTGGTTAAAGTCGCTGACTTGAGATCACAGGTCCCTCACCACTGTAGGTTCGATCCTCACTCGGGTCGAAATCTTTCATGTGAGGAAGCCATCCAGCTGGCTTACGGAAGGTCGGTGGTTCTACTCAGGTGCCCGCTCGTGCCTGAAATAATGCCCGGAGGGGCACCTGGGGTCTTCCTCCACCAATAAAGCTGGAAAAAATCGACGAAAAATCTCGGCGGGACGCTCTAGGATGACCCGACTTGAGTGTACGGTCGCCCATATGGGCTTTCCGGCGGCGACCTTAAATAAACGCATAAAAAAAAAAAAAAAAATTCATAGGATGATAGATCGCATTAAGGAGAAGTGCAGTGCAAAAGAACTGGTACTCTGCATTTCTTATTTTTTTTGAGTTATTGCCCTTTGTTAATTTTCATACTTTATTTTTGTCCGGGCCATTTCTCCTAAAGAATAAAAGCTATGGACTTGAAACTTCATAGGATGATAAATCTCATTATGGAGAAGTGCAGTGCACAAGAACTGGTACTCTGCATTTCTTATTTTTTGAGTTATTGCCCTTTGTTTATTTTCATACTTTATTTTTGTCCAGGCCATTTCTCCTAAAGTATAAAAGCTATGGTTATGAAACTTCATAGGATGATAAATCTCATTAAGAAGAAGTGCAGTGCCCAAGAACTGGTACTCTGCATTTCTTATTTTTTGAGTTATTGCCCTTGTTAATTTTCAAACTTTATTTTTGTCCAGGCCATTTCTCATAAATTATAAAAGCTTTAGACTTGAAACTTAGTAGGATGATAGATCTTATTGATAAGAAGTGCAATGCACAGAAACTGCTGCTCTGCATTTCTTATTTTTTGAGCTATTGCCCTTTGTTGATTTTCAAATATCATTTTTGTCCTGGCCATTTCTCCTTAACTATATTGTTCACAAGGCGACACATCCGACTCGCGGAGTTCTAGTTAGCTCACCAGAGCCGAAGGCTCAGGGTGAGCTATTAGTATCAAAGGGGGATGCTTCGGCGTCCGTCGTCCATTGTCATGCGTCAACAATCATCTTCTTCTCTGAAATTTACTTCAAATTTGGTCTGTAGCATCCTTGTGACAGTCACACTTGAATTTGCTCATGTCTTTCCAATTGGCCCTTTTGAGGGGTCAGCAGAGCTAAAAATAGAAAAGCCTTTAAACATCTTCTTCTACAGATCACCAAACTTTGTCTGTAGCATTCTTGGGTAGTCTTTTATCAAGTTTGCTCATATTAATTTGATTGGCCCCTTTTAGGGGTCTCTAGGGCTAAAAATAGAAAAATCTTTAAACATCTTCTTTTACAGAACTAATTGATGGATAATCACTAAACTTTGTCTGTAGCATTCTTGGGTGGTGTTTTATCAAGTTTGCTCATATTAATTTGATTGGCCCCTTTTAGGGGTCTCTAGGGTTAAAAATAGAAAAACCTTTAAACGTCTATTTCTACATAACTAATTGATGGATGATCACTTAACTTTGTCTGTAGCATTCTTGGGTAGTCTTTTATCAACTTTGCTAATATTATTTTGATTGGCCCCTTTTAGGGGTCTCTAGGGCTAAAAATAGAAAAACCTTTAAACATCTTCTTCTACAGAACTAATGGATGGATGATCACCAAACTTTGTCTGTAGCATTCTTGGGTAGTGGTTTATCAAGTTTGCTCATATTAATTTGATTGGCCCCTTTTAGGGGCCGCTAAATCTAAAAATAGAAAAACCTTTAAATGTCTATTTCTAGAGAACTAATTGATGGATGATCACCAAACTTTGTCTGTAGCATTCTTGGGTAGTCTTTTATCAACTTTGCTAATATTATTTTGATAGGCCCCTTTTCTCAAGAAACTTACACATAAATCAAATAGACATGTACATAATAATAATTGTTACTTTATTTCATAAATCATTAGATGTATTGTAAACAATTAACATTAATTTTTCTAGGAGAAAGCTACTGTTGATACAGGCAGTACAACTCAAAACAAAGGAGTAAATACAAGGTGAGTTACAATATGTTTGTATAAAGTACAATATGAACTTTCCTGTTAGTTAATATTTGTTCATAAACATACACTATTATATACCTCTAACCTGTATTATTTGTATAATGGAGGTACACTGGTTTTTAATTGATGATCTCAAGAAATTTCAATAATTAAATGCTAAAATAAAGCACCAAACTGTTGTGCCCGATTAGAACTGTAAATGCTACAAAGATGTGCAGATTGGTCAAACTGCAATGTTATACAGTTGATATGGATCGCATTTGCTTACCAGTATCATTCTAGCTATTCAGAGATTTATAATGTTATATTTCCTATATTTTAATTGCTTTTTCTAGAAATTACATGAAAGAAGTACTGTATAAGCTTGTTCTACAAGTGTTCTATTAAACTATTTCTGGGGTTTAAAATCTGTAGTATAACATTTTTGCAATCACAATAATCAAAAGTAAATTAATATCTGTATTTTGTGTATATTCTGACAAGCAGCAAGACAGTATTTTTCTAGTCAAGATTTTCGATACTGTAATAATTGATGCTACTAAAGCGGGCATGCCTCTAGATGAGCCAAAATAATTCAAGAAAATCAAACTTGAGAAAAATGTTGTAAAATTTTAAGTAAAGTACAAAGATTCAAAATTCATGTAATATATTACTTGGCTAACACAGTATAAAGGACTATTTGTGTTTTTGGTAATTTACTCTGGTTGTAAGTGCTGTTTGCAATGTGTAATATATAAAACTTTCTTTTTATCTCATCGCTTTTCGTCCTGGGTCCAGCCGTCTGTAACTTGTACTTTTAAATGACATATTCTCATAAACCGCTGAGCCAATTTCATCCAAACTTCACAGGTATGTTCTTTGATGGTCACCTTAGAAAATTGTTCCATGAAGAACTCTGGTTGCCATGGCAACCCAAAGAAAACACTTAACAAATCTTCATATAAAAAAACCCAAAGAGCTAGAGCTTAGATATTAAGAATGAACATTCTCTAGTAAATGTCTACCAAGTTTTTTCAAATAAAAGCCCAGGGATCAAAATTGGCCCTGCCGCAGGGGTCAGTGATTTTCCTTATATGTATTTAGTAAAAAATTAAAAAATCTCCTCTTTTAAAGCCTGCAAAGCTAGAGCTTTGATATTTGGCATGAAACATCTTTTACTGAGTGTCTACAAAGTTAGTTCAAATAAAAGCCCTGGGGTTAATATTTGTCCTGCCGGGGGGTGGGGGGGGGGGGTGGAAAGAAGGGGGCGTCATATGCATATAGTAAAAACTTCTTTTAAAAAACCCAAAGAGCTAGAGCTTTTATATTTGCCATGAAACATCTCTTAGTTGGTGTCTACCAAGTTTATTCAAATAAAAGCCCTGGGGTCAAAATTGGCCAGACCTGGGGGGTCATTGATTTTTCTTATATGTATATAGTTCAAATTTAAAAGTCTAATTTTAAAACACCCAGAGCTAAGGTTTAGATATTAAACATGAAAGTTGTCTACCAAGTTTGTTCAATTTAAAATTTAAGCCCAGTGGCAAATTATTCTTGTTCATGGAGAGTTTTTATATTCAGGTGAGCAATTTCAGGGCCATCATGGCTCTCTTGTTTCATTCCACAATGTTTTACTTTAAAATTTATTTTCAAAATTTTTAATTAGGTGATTCATATCGGGAGAATTTGGTTAATAATGAAATATAGCTTCAATGAAATGTCTTATTTACTACTAAAACTAGAAAACATGTTTTTGTGATTGATTTTATCAAAGGCCTTATCCAGTCAAAATTGGTGATCACTTTCAATTCAAATTCTTTTAAAGTAATGCTTCTACATGGTCAGGATCCTTTAAGCATAGACAACTTAACTTTATATAAAAAAAATTGTAGAAAGATGATCATGTATGAGAAAATTCTCAAAGCTTATTGTATTACATGTGCATAGTTACTGGTATAGAAAAAATGTCATTGTTATTTTTACTTTTGTCTTATTTTTCAATTGTACAAGGGCAATTTCTTGCATTGTCTTACATTCACAAGTTTGTCCTTATTACCTGTCTACTAGAATTAAATATTGTGTTTATATCTTGAAGGAGCATGGCTAGAAATGCTGAAGAAGAGTGGTCAGTAACATTTCATGTTTTGACAAGTGAAGATTTTCATTTTCACCCTGATAAATACCAAGTCTTTATTGTGATGGGCCATGAGGAAATGGGAGGCTTGAAAAATAAAGAAAGGCAAATGAAAGTTGAAAGGTGAGGTTTATTTTACATCTCAATTAAAACAAACATAGTTAACATATTGTGTTATTATACCCCCACCACAAAATGTGGGGGGGCTATAATGGATAATGGATTTGCTTTGACGCGTTGGTCGTTCCGTCCGTCCGTCTCCATTTTTGTGTCCGCTCTATAAATCCTATACTAATTGGAGGATTTTCTTCAAACTTGGCTCAAATATTCACCTCTACAAAGGGAATGTCGGTGGTTCTACTCGGGTGCCAGTTTGTGCCTGAAATAATGCACGGAGGGGCACCTGAGGTCTTCCTCCACCAGTAAAGCTGGAACGTCGCCAAATGACCATTACTGTGTCGATGTGACGTAAAACCCAATCAAACAAACCTCAACAAGGGGATGTGCAGAACCCATGTGTCAGCTCAAGGTCAAGGTCACAATTGAAGGTCAAATATCAAAACAATCAAATATTAGACGGTATGTCGTGTCCGCTGTGTAAGTCCTACACTAATTGAAAGATTTTCTTCAAACTTGGCTCAAATGTGCACTTCAACAAGGGGATGTGCAGAACCCATGTTGCCCATGTGTCAGCTCAAGGTCAAGGTCACAATTGAAGGTCAAATAACAAACAATCAAATATTAGACAGTATGTCGTGTCCGCTCTGCAAGTCCTACACAAATTGAAAGATTTTCATCAATCTTGGCTCAAATGTTCACCTCAACAAGGTAATGTGCAGAACCCATGTTCTCCTTTTGCCGGTTTAAGGTCAAGGTGCCACTTAGAGGTCAAACATTGACTTAGAAAATATTCTTAAATTTTAACATGTATTTGAATATTTCTGAAACTTGAAAAACTTGAAACTTAAAATATATATAAAGTGTCACAATGAAGATATGCAGGTCAGGTTTCATAACTCTGTATTGCATTTTGACAAAAGTTATGCCCCATTTTAAGTTTTTAAATTTACATACAATCAAACATTAGACAATATGTAGTGTCCGCTCTATAAATCCTATACTAATGGAAGAATTTTCTTCAAACTTTACTCATAAGCTCACCTCAACAAGGTTATGTGCAGAACCCATGTTACCCTTGTCCCAGCTGAAGGCCAAGGTCACACTTGAAGGTCAAAAATTGACTTAGAAAATGTTCTGAAATTTTAACATGTACTTGAATATTTCTGAAACTAGCACAGGTATTTGCTTGAAACATAAAAGATATATGAGGTGTCTAAGGTAAGATATTCAAGTCAAGTTTCATAACTCTGTATTGCATTTTGACAAAGTTATGCCCCATTTTCAGTCTTTAAATTTACATACAATCAATACTAGTTAATATGTTGTGTCCGCTCTATGAATTCTATTCTAATGGAAGGATTTTCTTCAAACTTGACTCAAATGTTCACCCCAAATGTGCAGAACCCATCTTACCCTTGTGCCAGCTTAAGGTCAAGGCCACACTTGAAGGTCAAAAAGGTCAAAAATGTTCTGAAATTTTAACATGTACTTGAATATTTCTAAAACTAGAACAGATAATCATTTGAAACTTCAAATATATACGAAGTGTCGCAAGTAAGATATGCAGGTCAAGTTTCATAACTAAAAAAAGTGTGGGGGGATAACTTTGTATTGTATTTTGACAAAGTTAAGTCCATTTTTATGTCTTTAAATTTATTTACTATAATATTTCTTAAACCAGAACAGATATTTACTTGAAACTTAAAATTTATATGAATGGTTACAAGCAAGCTCAGATGACGAAAATTCTACAATTCCATTGAATTATGACACAAGTTATGCCCCTTTTAGGCTTAGAAAATGTTCTGATATAACCATTAATACTTAAATGTTTCTGAAACTAGAACAGATATTCACTTGAAACTATATAATATATGAAGGGTCACAAGTAAGCTCAGTATGCAAAGTTTTTCCACTCTTAATTACATTTTGACATAATTATGCTATTTTCTTAACTTCACTGCTTTTGTTTGTTTTAGTACATTGGGAAAATGAAAGGTTATTTGTAACTGTTTCAAACAAGATTTGACAATATATATTTATACTATTACCAGAGTGTACAATTTGTCTTTTTTTCACCAGAGATAATTTTTTTTTATGTATATGTATTTGTGCCACTAAAGTAATTCCCTTAACCACCTTTTCAAGTTGTCTTCTGTCAAGGACATTGGTAGGGGTATGAATCGCATTCAGCGATAGTTCTAGTTTTAAGCTCACCAGAGCCAAAGGCTCAGGGTGAGCTATTAGTATCAAAGGGGGATGCTCCAGCGTCCATGGTCCGTCGTCATGCGTCAACAATCGTCTTCTTCTCTGAAACTACTAAGCAGATATACTTCAAATTTGGTCTGTAGCATCCTTGTGACAGTCACACTTGAATTTGCTCATGTCATTCCAATTGGCCCCTTTTACGGGTCAGCAGAGCTAAAAATAAGAAAACCTTTAAACATCTTCTTCTACAGAACTAATTGATGGATGATCACCAAACTTTGTTTATAGCATTCTTGGGTAGTCTTTTATCAAGTTTGCTCATATTAATTTGATTGCCCAGGGCTAAAAATAGAAAAACCTTTAAACATCTTCTTCTACAGAACTAATGGACGGATGATCACTTAACTTTGTCTGTAGCATTCTTGGGTAGTCTTTTATCAAGTTTGCTTATATTAATGTGATTAGCCCCTTTTAGGGGTCTCTATAACTAAAAAAAGAAATACCGTTAAATGTCTATTTTTAGAGAACTAATTGATGGATGATCACCAACTTTTGTCTGTAGCATTTTTGGGTAGTCTTTTGTAAAGTTTGCTCATATGAATTTGATTGGCCCCTTTTAGGAGCCGCTTAAGCTAAAAATAGAAAAACCTCTAAATGTTTATTTCTACAGAACTAATGGATGGATGATCACCAAACTTTGTCTGAAGCATTGTTGGGTAGTCTTTTATCAAGTTTGCTCATATTATTCTGATTGGCCTCTTTTAGGGGCCGCTTAAATTAAAAATAGATATACATTTAAATGTCAATTGCTACAGAACTAATTGATGGATGATCACCAAACTTTGTCTGTAGCATTTTTGGATAATCTTTTATCAAGGTTGCTCATATTAGTTTGATTGGCCCCTTTTAAGGGCCGCTAAAGCTAAAAATAGAAAAACCTTTAAACATCTTCTTCTTCAGAACCAATTGATGGATGATCACCAAACTTTGTCTGACTTTATTTGATTAGCTCCTTTTAGGGGCCACTTAAGCTAAAAATAGAAAAACCTTTGAACATCATTTCCTACTGAAATAATTGATAGATGATCACCAAACTTTGTAGCATTCTTAGGTAGTCTTTTATCATTTTATCTTTTGCTCATATTAATTTGATTAGCCCCGTTTAAGCTAAAGCTTGAAATGCCCCAGGTCATGGCATTTCTTCAAATTATTGTTTAAACATATTCTATGCTCAAATTTAATATTAGAATATATTGACATTCCAACACTGAAAAGCAGTTGTTTCTGGTGAGCGACTCAGGGCCATCATGGCCCTCTTGTTTTATGTTGCGAAGTAGACTGTCAAGATAATGTAATAACAATCCAATTAATGGAGAACCCTTTAACTATTTTGATGATAAGGTTTTACCTTTAAAAATTGTTATAAGTCTGAATCATTGTATAATGTTTCTATACTTCCTTACTTCAATCAGCCTATACACTTAATCAATTTCATGTTTAGTACATTGCCTATCAAAACAATTTTTGTTCTTTGTGGGGCAGAAAACCAATAAATGGACACATTTTTGATATTTGTGGGGCAGAAAACCAATAAATATAACAGATAATAATTTTTTCCCTTAATTTTATTTTAATATTTCATTTCTTTACATGTGTAACCAAAACATAAAATTTTATGTTATTTGTAAATTGTAATTGTATTTCTGAGCATTTAGAAATTCACACATGGTTTCTTTTTATGAAAGAATTCTACTGATTTTTCCTAAAGAAACATTCTGTGAATGAGCAATTCACTAGAAAAAATGGGCACTACATTTTATCCCATGTATAATATAGAGGATATTGAATGAGTGTAGTTTAATACTAAATTTATTGAACGAGTTGAATAAAATCATATTATGCGAGCCTCTGGCGAGCATAATATTGTTTTATTCAACGAGTTCAATAAATTTAGTATTGAATCTACACGAATATAATATTCTATTTATCACATATATAAAATAAGAACAGTAAACTGTTAAAATGAGTAATTTTTCAATGACGCGTCTATAGTGTAACGCTAACATTAGCGCGCTTTAACGCTATGTTTCTATATAGCGCAAATGACGTCACGTCAAAGTGTTATTACACTAGTGTAATATCGTTTTTATTACATGGCTTTATTACACTCCTGCGCCGCGGTTTATGTGATAAAATGAAATATTAAATGAAAACTTTGTGTTATTTAGAAGCATAGTAAATTGCCTTTTTTAACACAAATTGACAAATACACTCACTGCTGTTTCAAGTACATGGTTTCTGCTGGCCTAAATCCAGTTATTTATAATTTACAGAACTGTCTAACAACCTTCAGTTTTTAATTCATTTGACACATTTAATAATAAATCATAGGTAAAGTCTCTGTAGTATCATGTGTACTTATATTGAATCCTTAATCAACCTTTGACCTGTAAGACATGATTGTTCAAATTGAAAACATTACAATCCATGATACAGTACAGTGTAATAACATCTTTTGATGACATAAGACTAGTAGGATAAAATATATTTTTTACATTTTAGGCCTGTAGAGGGTGATATATATGAGCTAGTGTATGAGACTAAAATACCGTTTAGGCTTCTTGATAGCAGTAACTATTTTCCATACAAGTATTATTTCAAGAAAAAAGACAAGGAAGGAAAGTATGAACATTACATTAGAGGTGGAAAAACTGGGGAGGATGTGAATAGAATCCTGTATGTTGATAAAAAATACAAAAGTTTTGGTAAGCATTTTAAAGATGTATTCATACATGACAATTGAAAATGTTACTTTACGCTACATTATAATTATTATGTTTTATAGATGTTTAGCTACCTAATAATATATGTATGTTTTTACACTGAATATGTATCATGCCATACTGGCTTAATTTAGCTTGACTTTTCTTTGAAGGAAAGAAAATAGAGTTGCTTTTGCTGTTGCCTTTGCCTTCCTTCAAAATTGTAATCTTGATTTATTGGTTTATTGTGTTCATATTTCAACACAACAGCCCTTGGGGCAGGTAGAGGTGCAATGATGTGTTCCGATGCATCGAAAACTGGTTTAGTGGGCTGATTCTGAGTCGGATATCAAATATGAGAATTTCGATTCGATTCACAGCTAAAAATAAACATAAAAGAATTTCAGTCTCTCTCTAACTAGCATACCCCTTTATTACTTGAAATATTATTGGTCAATTTAACTCAGTCATCCAATCAGTGAGCGTGTAATGTTGAATTTCTAAACAGTTGACGTCATCATACGAGGTAATTACTAGAGATAGAAAAGTTTATCCGGCAAGGCTTTATCCAGCTGATGATATTGACAGTAGCAGGATAAAAGATTATTTGTTCTTCATAAATTTTTGACTTTATCGAAGATTTTAATAGCTTTGCACAAATAATCACCATCATGAGACCATGTGTTTAAGATATGCATGGCACAACATCAAGGTCATGGATGCTGAGGGCAAGAAGTATATATTCATGTGAGCTGTGGAAGGGGATTTAGCTCTCCGTTAGACTGCCTTGATATTGCAAAATGGATTATCATCAAGTTTTAACATAGTAATCCAAGACAAACCTTGACCATCACTTACAAATAACCTTCACGTTGAAGGTCAAATTATAAAAATTTCTTCTTTTTTATGCAGTAACCGGATATAACTTTATTATGTCTCCCCCACCTCGGGGGGAGACATATTGTTTTTGCCCTGTCCGTCCGTCAGTCCGTCCGTCCGTCCGTCAGTCCGTCAGTCCGTCCGTCCATTCTTCGTTTCCGGACGATAACTAGAGTTCCTTTTGACCTACAGCTCTCAAACTTCATAGGATGAATGGTCTTATTGAGCAGATGATCCCTATTGTTTTTGGGGTCAGTAGTTCAAAGGTCAAGGTCACAGTGACGGTTGGTCAATTTCTCGTTTCCGGATGATAACTAGAGTTCCTTTTGACCTACAGCCTCAAACTTCATAGGATGATTGGTCTTATAGAGCTGATGATCCCTATTGTTTTTGGGGTCAGTAGGTCAAAGGTCAAGGTCACACTGACCGTTGGTCAATTTCTCGTTTCCAGATGATAACTAGAGTTCCTTTAGACCTACAGACCTCAAACTTCATAGGATGATTGGTCTTATTGAGCAGATGATCCCTATTGTTTTTTGGGGTCAGTAGTTCAAAGGTCAAGGTCACAGTGACCGTTGGTCAATTTCTCGTTTCCGGGATGATAACTAGAGTTCCTTTTGACCTACAGCCCTCAAACTTCATAGGATGATTGGTCTTATAGAGCAGATGATCCCTATTGTTTTTGGGGTCAGTAGGTCAAAGGTCAAGGTCACAGTGACCGTTGGTCAATTTCTCATTTCCGGATGATAACTAGAGTTCCTTTTGACCTACAACCCTCAAACTGGGGGGAGACATATTGTTTTTTGCCCTGTCCGTCCGTCAGTCCGTCCGTCCGTCAGTCCGTCAGTCCGTCCGTCCATTCTTCGTTTCCGGACGATAACTAGAGTTCCTTTTGACCTACAGCTCTCAAACTTCATAGGATGAATGGTCTTATTGAGCAGATGATCCCTATTGTTTTTGGGGTCAGTAGTTCAAAGGTCAAGGTCACAGTGACCGTTGGTCAATTTCTTAGGAAGCATCTTCTCATACAACCTTAACAATAGAAACCATCCATAGACAGCCTTCATTGAAGTGACTACCGGGTATTTACATTATCTTATCTCCATTTCCATTCCTGTTTCCATTCACAGTTATTCTCAGCAGTGGGGGAGACATGCGCTTTTTTACAAAAGCATCCTCTAGTTATTAATGAATTAATATACTTTATATTAAGACACAACATTCTTTGGGTTAAGACTGTCTTGTATATCAAACTGAAATTAACTGTGGCTCTTTTATGACCTTGTCCTTGAAAGATAAAATATTGAATTTTCTCTGATCTTTAATATAATTGACTGTTACTTGGAAAGTAATGAATGGCTTATTATTAACCAGGTTTTCCCAAGGAAAAATCTGGTTATAAGATTGAGGTATGTTGGCGGGCGGGCGGGCGGACGGACGGGCGTAAACAATTTCTTCTGTGCGCAACTCCTACATTTCTCAACGAATTTTGAAATTTTCACAGAAGCTTTGTCATCAAGTGCCCTGGTGCATATTGTCAGGGTTTTGTGATTGGATAATATTTGACCTAATTATGGCCCTTTGTTTTTTTCCATTATATAGAATATATAGTGAACAATTTCTTCTGTGCGCAACTTCTCCTAAATTTCTCAAAGGATTTTGTTCAAACTTTCACAGAAGCTTTGTCATCAAGTGCCCTAGTGCACCATTGTCAGGGTTTTGTGATTGGATAATATTTGACCTAATTATGGCCCTTTGTTTTTTTTCCTTATATAGAATATATAGTGAACAATTTCTTCTGTTCATAACTTCTCCTAAATTTCTCAAAGGATTTTGTTCAAACTTTCACAGAAGTTTTGTCATCAAGTGTCCTGATGCATACTGTTGGGGTTTTGTGATTGGATAATTTTTGACCTAATAATGGCCCTTTGTTTATTTTCCTTATACAGAATATATAATGAACAATTTCTTCTGTGCGCAACTCCTCCTACATTTCTCAAGGGATTTTGTTCAAACTTTCACAGAAGCTTTGTCATAAAGTGTCCTGATGCATACTGCTGGGGTTTTGTGATTGGATAATATTTGACCTAATTATGGCCCGTTGTTATTTTTCCTTATACAGAATATATAGTGAACAATTCTTTTGTGCGCAACTCCTTCTACATTTCTCAAGGAATTTTGTTCAAACTTTCACAGAAGCTTTGTCATCTAGTGCCCTGATGCATACTGTTGGAATTTTGTGATCGGATAATTTTTTACCTAATTATGGCCCTTTTATTTTTTTTCCTTATATAGAGTATATAGTGAACAATTTCTTCTGTTGCCCAACTGCTTCTTTCAAAGGATTTTGTAACAATTTTCACAGATTAGCTTTACCCTCAAGTGCCCTGATGTGTATTGTCAGGGTTTTATGATTGGATAAGTTTTTACCTTTTACCTTATTATGGCCCTTTGTTTTTCCATAAAATTTAATTATTAGTGTAATATATCCTATTAATCACAACAGACTTTATTTAGTTATAAAACAGAAACTATCTAGGTTGTTGCATGCCTGCCAGCTCATCTGCCTGCTTTTGGGTCATGTAGAGTCAAGGTCAAGGACATTGTTGCTAAAAATAGAGAATCTGTTTCCAGTCAGGTCACTGTTAGTAAAAATAGAAAATAGGTTCCCGGTCAATAACCTTTTTGGAATAAGATATTTTTATGAAATTTGTGGTAAAGCAAGTTTTTATGAAGACCTGACTTGGGACGGCTTTTTGGCCTCCTAGGGTCAAGGTTACAGTGACTAAAAATAAAAAATTCATTATTCATGATTAACATTGCACATAGTTACATTGTTTGTTGCTTGTATTTGTATTTCAACTACAACATACATGTATTTATCTACAATGGTGATAATTGAAAACCTGGTGTCGTGGCATTGCCATGTTTCTTGTCTTCATACTTGGACAGAATGACCTTTTGTAGAAGAACTTTTAAAGGTTGAAACGACATTGACCTTGAACTTTAAATGAGCTTGACCGTCAAGGTCAAATTATTCAGTTTTGGTTATTTATACAGTCTAACTTGCCCATGCAACCACGTGTATTAAGTGACTTTTGTCTTAAACGACTACTTTAAATTCCCCCCGATCATTTTCTCTCTATATCTTTAATGTATTAAGCGACTTTTGCTCAACGCGACCAGCGACCGCTAATTAGTCACCTAATTGACATCAATCTTTTCATTAAACGACCACTTTTACCTGTCAAGTAATTGTGTTTTTAAAGAACGCCACCTCGTTATGTCACAAGTGTCAGCAATCAAAACACAACAATAAACGTGTGAAAAACTCTATTTCCCATACCGTTTTAGCGTATGCAAATGAAGTTAAGTATACGCGTGACGTGTATAATCCAATAATATCGGATAAACAATGCAACGCTCCGCCCATACTGAGATGGTGTATACGCTTCGCTTGTTGACATTTAGACTGCATTGAATTGACCTTGAACTTGATCAGCCATTAAATTAATCGTAACAAATAGATGTAGTTTGTTTATTTCAAATGAAAAAATGCACAACAGAAAACATCTTCACTAATAGGGTTTTCGTGTTGGAGACAAGGAAAAACAACGGAGAAGTTAAAAAATTCTGGAAAAAATGTCAAACATGTACGTCATGGATCAAAACTGTTTTGTCAATAAATATCAGAACGTTATTAGCTCACCTGTCACAAAGTGACAGGGTAAGCTTTTGTGATCGCTTTTCGTCCGGCGTCCGTCCGTCCGTCCGTCGTCCGTCCGTCGTCCGTAAACTTTTGCTTTAAATGACATCTCCTCATAAACCACTGAGCCAATTTCATCCAAACTTCACAGGAATGTTCCTTTGGTGGTCACCTTTAAAAATTGTTCAAAGAATTTAATTCCATACTGAACTCTGGTTGCCATGGCAACCGAAAGAAAAATCTTTAAATATCTTCTTTTAAACAACCCTAAGAGCTAGAGCTTAGATATTTGGCATGAAACATCTTCTAATGAGTGTCTACCAAGTTTGTTCAAATAAAAGCCCTGGGGTCAAAATTGGCCCCGCCCCAGGGGGTCATAGATTTTCCCTATATGCATATAGTAAAAACTTAAAAAATCTTCTTTTAAAGAACCAAAAGAGCTAGAGCTAAGATATTTGGCATGAAACATCTTCTAGTGAGTGTCTACCAAGTTTGTTCAAATAAAAGCCCTGGGGTCAAAATTGGCCCCGCCCCAGGGGGTCATTGATTTTCCCTATATGCATATAGTAAAAACTTAAAAAATCTTCTTTTAAAAAACTGTAAGAGCTAGAGCTTAGATATTTGGCATAAAACATCTTCTAGTGAATGTCTACCAAGTTTGTTCAAATAAAAGCCCTGGGGTCAAAATTGGCCCCGCCCCAGGGGTCATTGATTTTCCTATATGCATATAGTAAAAACTTAAAAAATCTTCTTTTAAAGAACCAAAAGAGCTAGAGCTAAGATATTTGGCATGAAACATCTTCTAGTGAGTGTCTACCAAGTTTGTTCAAATAAAAGCCCTGGGGTCAAAATTGGCCCCGTCCCAGGGGGTCATTGATTTTCCCTATATGCATATAGTAAAAACTTAAAAAATCTTCTTTTAAAGAACCAAAAGAGCTAGAGCTAAGATATTTGGCATGAAACATCTTCTAGTGAGTGTCTACCAAGTTTGTTCAAATAAAAGCCCTGGGGTCAAAATTGGCCCCGCCCCAGGGGGTCATTGATTTTCCCTATATGCATATAGTAAAAACTTAAAAAATCTTCTTTTAAAAAACTGTAAGAGCTAGAGCTTAGATATTTGGCATGAAACATCTTCTAGTGAATGTCTATCAAGTTTGTTGAAATAAAAGCCCTTGGGTCAAAATTGGCCCCGCCCCAGGGGGTCATTGATTTTCTCTACATGCATATAGTAAAAACTTAAAAAATCTTCTTTTAAAGAACCCAAAGAGCTAGAGCTAAGATATGTAGCATGAAACATCTTCTAGTGAGTGTCTACCAAGTTTGTTCAAATAAAAGCTCTGGGGTCAAAATTGGCCCCGCCCCAGGGGGTCATTGATTTTCCCTATATGTGTATAGCAAAAACTTAAAAATCTTCTTTGAAAAAACCCAAATAGCTAGAGTTTAGATATTAAGCATAAAACATCTTTAAGTAAATATCTACAAAGTTTGTTCAAATAAAAGCCCGGGGGTCAAAACTGGCCCTGCCCCAGGGGTGTCATTGATTTTAACTATATGTGTATAGTAAAAACTTAAAAAATCTTCTTTTAAAAAACCCAATGAGCTAGAACTTAGATGTTTAGCATGAAACATCTTCTTATGGGTATCTACCAAGTTTGTTCAAATAAACAAATAAAAGCCCTTGGGTAAACATTTGCCCGGGGGGAGGGGGGGGCTATATACAGGTGAGCGACCTCAGGGCCATCATGGCCCTCTTGTTTTTACATTTGCATCCGTTTAGATTTTCGGAGCGTACTTATTATTCAACATTTATATAAAAATGAAGTTGAAAAACAATCCCATCGAATAAAAAAGATGTCATTTATAAATTTTGACTTTAATATCACGCTGACTGTCTTAAGAGACCGTTTCATTAAGCGACCGTTTTTGGTGTTTCCCTTGCCGGTTGCTTAATACACGTTTGACTGTATACGAATTTGATGTATACTTGAACAAAACAAGACTTGCTACCAAACAAATATATTGAATATTGTAGATTTGACTTAAATTTTTCATTGACCTTGACTGTCAAGGTCAGATTAATGGAATTCTTTTGGTTTTGCATTATTAACTGCCATCTAGTTACTGGATAATCTTTATGGCAAAGAGTTCACTTTTTTAGCTCACCTGAGCACGAAGTGCTCAAAGGTGAGCTTTTGTCATCACTCTGCGTGCGTCGTGCGTCGTGCGTCCTTCAAAAAATGGCGTCAAACTTTTCAAACAACATCTCCTCCTAAACTACATGGCCAATTGCAACCAAACTTTACAGAAATGATCCTTAGGTGGACCCCTTTCAAAGTTGTTCAAAAATTTAAATTCCATTAAAAACTCTGGTTGCCATGGCAACCAATAAGAAAAACTTAAAAAATCTTCTTCTAAAAAACCGTAAGAGCTAGAGCTTAGATATTTGGCATGAAACATCTTCTAATGAGTGCCTACCAAGTTTGTTCAAATCAAAGCCCTAGGGTCAAAATTGGCCCCGCCCCAGGGGGTCATTGATTTTCCCTATATGCATATAGTAAAAACTTAAAAAATCTTCTTTTAAAGAACTCAAAGAGCTAGAGCTAAGATATTTAGCATGAAACATGTTCTAATAGGTGTCTACCAAGTTTGTTCAAATAAAAGCCCTGGGTCAAAATTGGCTCCGCCCCGGGGGTCATTGATTTTCCTTATATGTGTATAGCAAAAACTTAAAAAATCTTCTTTAAAAAACCCAAATAGCTGGAGTTTAGCTATTAAGCATGAAACTTCTTCTAGTGAGTGTCTACAAAGTTTGTTCAAATCAAAGCCCTAGGGTCAAAATTGGCCCCGCCCGGGGTCATTGATTTCCTTATATGATTGTGTATACTAAAAACTTAAAAATCTTCTTTTGAAAAAACCAGATAGCTAGTGTTTAGATATAAAGCATGAAACATCTTCTAGTGAGTTTCTACCAAGTTTGTTCAAATAAAAGCCCTAGGGTCAAAAATTGGCCCCGCCCCAGGGTGTCTTTGATTTTCCCTATATGCATATAGTTAAAACTTAAAAAATCTTCTTTTAAAGAACCCAAAGAGCTAGAGCTAAGATATTTAGCATGAAACATCTTCTAATGAGTGTCTACAAAGTTTGTTCAAATAAAAGCCCTAGGGTCAAAATGGCCCCGCCCCGGGGTCATTGATTTTCCCTATGTGCATATAGTAAAAACTTAAAAAATTCTTTTTAAAGAACTCAAAGAGCTAGAGCTAAGATATTTAGCATGAAACATGTTCTCATGGGTGTCTACCAAGTTGTTCAATATAAAAGCCCTGGGGTCAAAATTGGCCCCGCCCCGGGGGTCATTCATTAGCTTGACTTTTTTTTTTTTAGATATATACATATTATATATATACACATATATATTTAATATTTATATAAAATATATATATAAATCCAATAACACTAAAAGTCAGTGTACAAACCCCAGACAGAGTGCTCGATGGTATCCCAGAGCTGTATGTATGGATTTATATTCAATCAATATTTACTTAATTCAGTGCTGTTTTTAAGCTTAGGATTTCTAAATGATGCTTTGTGGTTTGTAAATCGGGTTTTAAAGGTATTTTCTGAGCTATTAATCCTAAGCTTAAAAACAGCACTGAATTAAGTAAATATATCTGGAAACTCAAAGAGGAAAACATCGACTTTAACATAACATGGAATATCTTAAAACAAGCCTCACCCTACAACCCAGCCTCCGACTGATGCAACTTGTGCCTATGGGAGAAATTCTACATTATCTGCAAACAAGAAAACGCTAAACTTAACAAAAGAAACGAACTTGTATCAACCTGCAGACATTCCAGGAAATATCTATTAAGCAACTTTAAAAAATGAACAGTATTAATATAGTTACGCCCCTTTATTGAGAAACCACCATTTACACTTCATAGTTACGTCCCTTTATTGAGAACTACCATTTACACTTCTGAAGATTGCGTTTTGCGCATGAAACTAATTAGTAAAGGAAAATGTGTTTTTCAATGTGTTGATTGAATATAAATCCATAAATATATATATATATATATATATGCATATATATATATAATATATATATATATATAAATATATATATATACATACATATATATATATATATATATATATATATATATATATATATATATATATATATATATATTATATATATATATATATATACATACATATACAACCAAGTTTGTTCAAAATAAAAGCCCTGGGGTTAAAACTGGCCCCGCTCCAGGGGCCTATATACAGGTGAGCGACTTTGGGCCATCATGGCCCTCTTGTCTTAAAATAGGCAACACAAAATAGTTGTCTTCAAGTGTTGTAAAGTTTATTGTTTGTGCTTTGAAATAAATATCTTTTAGTTAGATTTTTGTGCCCCCATTTTGTGGCCGGCAATTAATTTAAATTTTACCCTTGTCCGTGCGTCCGTCCATCGTCCGTCCGTCCGAGCAACCAAATAGGGATAGGGGGCCATCTAACTGTAAAAAGAACAAAAGAGAACAATAGTGTTCATTCCGTAACAATAGAATAAGGGGCCATGGCCCTCTATTAAACAAAAGAAAATAACAAAAGAAATGGCCCCTTAGTCCATTTTAAAGTGGCATGTCCTTCTGTCCGTCCGTCCGTTCTCTTTTGTGTCGCACTTAACTCAAAAAGTATTTGACCTAGAGTCATGAAAATTTACAGGAATGTTGATCAGCATGTGTAGTTGTGCACCTGGGTATTTTGGTCTGGATATTTTTAGTATTTTTAGAGTTATTGCCCTTGACTTAGTAAAATTTTGCAATTTTCAACTTGTGTCGCATGTAACTCAAAAAGGATTTGACATAGAGTCATTAAACCTTTACGTAAGGTTGCTCAGCATATTTAGTTTTGCTAGTTTTGCACCTTGGGTTTCGCTTGTGGATTTATCCAGTATTTGTAGAGTTATTTCCCTTGACTTAGTAAAAACCGTTTCATTATGTTGTTATTTGTTCCTTGAGTGCTTGAGTTAGAATCAACCAACTTTACAGGAATAATGATCAACATCACTAAATTACAGGAATAATGATTCACATCACTGTGAAGCTATGAACCTGGGACTTTGCATGTGGATTTTTTCCAGTTTTGTTAGAGTTATTGCCCTTGACTTACAGTAGTATAAATTTGCAATTTTCAACTTGTCTTGCATAGCTCAAAAAGCATTTCACTTGTAGGCCTGAAAGTTTACAAGAATGTTGGTCAGCATGTGTACTTATGCACCTTGGGCTTTGCTTGTGGATTTATTCATCTTATATACATTATCATTTTAGCTATTGTAACCAATACAGATTAATTTTATTTCAATTTCAATAAACTCAAACCCGACATGATTGAATATTATAAAGCAACTGCGCCAAGTTTTAAGTCAAGTGTAAAGTGAAGGGCAGAGAACTCTTAAAGTAGCTTTGATTTAAATACGCAACAGAGAATTTTTGGCGCTACAGGCACAGCGGACATACATTTTAGCAAAACAGGCACATTGTATGTTTTTTTATGAAAATAATTAGGATTTAAGTAATAAAACAGATTAACTGCTTTGTTTTAAAATGTATCACAAATAGTTGCAATAGGTTGTTTTTTAAAGGATTCTAAGACACTGAAAGCAATGCCTTATTTTCTCTAAACTTCAAGACTTTATGAACAGGATGCTTTTCCTTCCACTTTATAGTCATATCAAACCCATAAAGGTAAACCTTATTTTTTTTCTCATTAAATTTCTTTTGAAATGTTTGTTTAAACCTTTACTTGTTCGCATTTAGAAAAAATTAAAAAAAGATGAGTTTTGCCCGGCCTGGCGGTGGCTCTTGTTACATATGACAGGATTAATGCTCTTTTATTGATAGATATTTATCAGTATCTCAACCTGCAAATTTTACTTATGTTTTTCAGGTGAATGGCACCAGTATGATGGGTTTGCTGAAAGAGAACCTGACTATGTTTCTGTGGGTAAAATGAAAGAGGTGTTTTCTTTTAAAGGAGATTTTAAAAAACATGCAGAGAAAGCTATCCATGTGTTTTGTCCACAACTCTCTGATTTGGACAAAGTGGGCTTTTCAAACATCCTCTGTAGAATACAAATGCTTTTTGAATCTTTGCGGAAGATTTATTACTCAGATACTAGATGTTGGTCAGATAAATATAAGGCATTTGTTGATTTCGTAAGTATTTTTTTCCTTTTCAGCAGAATATGATAAAGCAGGGTTTCGGCTGCAATTATGCCAATTCTGCAAATGGCCAAAAAATATTTGGAAGTTTGGGGAAAAAAAATCATAAAAAATTATTTTTGTGATGTTTATCTTTAGCTCACCAGGGTGAGCAATTAGAATCGTTGAATGTCTGTCGTCGGTCCACATTTGTTCGTTAACACTCTAGCAGTCACATTTTTGCCTCAATCATTAAACTATGTCAGGATGCTTGTCTAGGTAAAAGCTCAGATGAGTTTGAACATTGGTCATTGGATGAAAAACTAGGTCACAGGAGCTGAAAATAGAGAAACCTTGTTAACACTGTAGTGGTCCACATTTTTTACTTAATTGTCATCATACTTGGTCAGGATGCTTGTCTAAGTAATTGCTCAGATGTGTTCGAGCATGGGTTATCTCGGATGAAAACTTAGGTCACAGAAGCTGAAATAGAAAAATCCTGTTAACACTCTAGTGGCTACTGTTTTGATCCAAATATCCTGGAAATTTGTCTGAAAGTTAAACTTTGTTTTGATGATTTATAGATCAAGTTTGAATATGGGTCGCCTGTGGTCAAAAACTAGGTCACACTAGCTCCCAAATATGAAAAAATCTTGTAAACACTCTTGTGGTCACATTTTTTACTCAATTGTCATCAAACATTGTCAGGATGCTTGCCAAGGTAATCCCTTAGATAAGTTCAAACATGGGTCATTTGGAATGAAAAACAAGGTCACAGGAGCTAAAAATAGAAAAATCTTGTTAACACTCTTGTGGCTACTGTTTTGATCCAAATATCCTGTCAATTGGTCTGAAATTTGTTTTGATGATTTCTAGGTCAAGTTCGGATATGTGTCAGCTGGGGCCAAAAACTAGGTCACACTGCTCAAATATGGAAAATCCTTGTTAACAATCTTGTGGTCACATTTTTTACTCAATTGTCACAAAACTTGGTCAGGATGCATGTCTATGTAATTGCTTGGAGGATTTCGAACATGGGTCATCTTGGATGAAAAACTATGTCACAGGAGCTAAAAATAGAAAAATATTGTTAACACTCTGGTTGCAACTGTTTTGATCCAAATATCCTGGAAACTGGTCTGAAAGTTTGTTTTGCTGATTTCTAAATCAAGTTTGAATATGGGTCACCTAGGGTCAAAAACTAGGTCACAAAGCCCAGATATGGAAAAACCTTGTTAAGACTCTAGTGGTCACATTTTAAACTCATTTGTCAGCAAATTTGGTCAGGATGCTTGTCAAGGTAATTGCTCAGATGGGGTGACCCGGGTCAAACATGGGTCATTTGGAATGAAAAACAAGGTCACAGGAGCTAAATATAGAAAAAATATTGTTTGCACTCTAGTGGCTTCTGTTTTCATCCAAATTTCCTGGAAATTGGTCTGAAAGTTTGTTTTTAGCTCACCTGTTACAAAGTGACATGGTGAGCTTTTGTGATAGCTTTTCGTCTGGCGTCCGTCTGTTGTCTGGCGTCGGTTCGTAAACTTTTACTTTAAACGACATCTCCTCATACACCCTATAAGCCAATTTCATCCAAACTTTACAGGAATGTTCCTTTGGTAGTCAACTTCAATTGTCCAAAGAATTTAATTCCAAAGAGAAATCTGGTTGCCATGGCAACCGAAAGGAAAAACTTGTATGTCTAAATGATTTCCTATCAATAACTGGACAACCCATGAACCGTGGACCTTCCAACCTCACAGATGCATTGCTTTTGGTTAGAAGATGACCTCAATGGATTTTTGGGGTCAAGGGATTAGAGGTCAAGATAATATTGACCTTATAGGTAAAATCACTTTCTGATCAATATCTCAACAACTCATGGGTCATTTACCTTCAATCTTCACAGGTTTATTGTTCTTGGCCAGTAGATAAACCCTATTGATAAGGGTCAAAGTTCAAAGTTACATTGACCTTGTAAGTAGAGACGGTCTCCGACCAATAACTCAGCAACTCAAGTTGCCTTGGTTCATATTTTTCATCAACTAAAAATGCTTTTGGTATACACATTTCAAGGTCTAATGTAATATAACAAATTGGCTGTCATTTAAAAGGACTACATGATTCATAAAAGAGCAAGGTTCACTAAGCACCAAAAATGGCCCCATCTTAGATATTGATAAAAACCTAAAGGTGTATAGCACAATGTGTTACATTTTCAAAACAGAAATTTATTAGGCATGTCTGGTTACTATGACGACATAATGGCGTCATAATTAGAGCACCTGTTTAATTCAATTATATCACAAATTTGATGACAATTTTCATACAAGACTAATAAAGTTGTGTGTTTGACTGAATTAAACTCATAAGATAGCAATATATTTCTTATAAATTTTAAACAAAATTATAGTTTAGTTAGAATTAGACTATTGTGTCACAAAACTAATATAAAAGATAAATTGGGCTCGTTTCGGATATTCCAAATTCGGATATTTAGAAATAAAAGTCTCACCACTCCTCATGGTGTCCTAATGCGAGCTACCATGTAACGGTAGAGACATGGGAACACATTCAAACTACATGTGCACCAGCCACAAAAAGGCAGAAATTACGCATTAATGTTGTCATTCATGTAGATAATCCAATTCATGTAGTTATGGCTGCTCTACAATTTCATGGACAAATAAAAGGATCATTTGTGAAAAAAGACAACATATTTCCTGCTTTGGCAATTTTCTTGTGGATATTTTTAAGGAGAATTATACTAAATTAATAAGATTTAAAACTTCTTGCTGAACTTTTAAGCAATTAAATGTCTAACAAATCTTTAATACCTTAATAACTATGAAACAGCACTGACTTAAAATGCTAAAAATCTGAAGGAATAAATACATTAATGAAATAACATATTATTTACTGAAAAAAACACTATCTATTTTATTAATTATGAAAAAGAGAATGAAAAAAAAAGAGTTCATGTTCAACGTTTGAACTCAAATCTCCTGGGTGAGAGTCTCCCATGTTACCACTGAGCTAATGCAACATTCAGAGTTGTTATGACATCATTTAACAAGTAGTTTTACATACACATAAATGCAGACGATGTAGAATTATAAAGAGTTTAAATATTTTACATACAATATCTTTTGTTTTGAGACTTGCAATAATTTTATTTTCACAAAGTAAATTGAATTCTTCTAATATACCTTTTAAAAAGACATGAAAACCTCTTAATCACTGTGTTTAAATGACCACAGTTGTTGTTGTTTGTTTGTTTTTAGCTCACCTGTCACATAGTGATAGGGTGAGCTTTTGTGATCGCTTTTCTTCCGCCGTCCGTCCGTCGTCCGTCCGTCGTCCGTCCGTCCGCCGTCCGCCCGTAAACTTTTACTTTAAATGACATCTCCTCATAAACCACTAAGTCAATTTCATCCAAACTTCACAGGAATGTTCCTTTGGTGGTCACCTTTAAAAATTGTTCAAAGAATTTAATTCCATGCAGAACTCTGGTTGCCATAGCAACCGAAAGAAAAAACTTTAAATATCTTCTTTTAAAAAACCATAAGAGCTAGAGCTTAGATATTTGGCATAAAACATCTTCTAGTGAGTGTCTACCAAGTTTGTTCAAATAAAAGCCCTGGGGTCAAAATTGGCCCCGCCGGGGGGGGGGGGGTCATTCATTTTCCCTATATACATATAGTAAAAACTTAAAAAATCTTTTTTTAAAGAACCAAAAGAGCTACACCTAAGATATTTAGCATGAAACATGTTCTAATGGGTGTCTACCAAGTTTGTTCAAATAAAAGCCCTAGGGTCAAAATTGGCCCCGCCCCGGGGGGTCATTCATTTTCCCTATATGCATAAAGTAAAAACTTAAAAAATCTTCTTTTAAAGAAACAAAAGAGTTAAAGCTAAGATATTTAGCATGAAACATGTTCTAATAAGTGTCTACCAAGTTTGTTCAAATAAAAGCCCTGGGGTCAAAATTGGCCCGCCCCGGGGGGTCATTCATTTTCCCTATATGCATATAGTAAAAACTTAAAAAATCTTCTTTTAAAGAACCAAAAAAGCTAGAGCTAAGATTTTTAGCATGAAACATGTTCTAATAGGTGTCTACCAAGTTTGTTCAAATAAAAGCCCTGGGGTCAAAATTGGCCCCACCCCGGGGGGTCATTGATTTTCCCTATATGCATACAGTAAAAACTTAAGAAATCTTCTTTTAAAGAATCAAAAGAGCTAGAGCTAAGATATTTAGCATGAAACATGTTCTAATAAGTGTCTACCAAGTTTGTTCAAATAAAAGCCCTGGGGTCAAAATTGGCCCCGCCCCGGGGGATCATTGATTTTCCCTATAATCATATAGTAAAAACTTAAAAAATCTTCTTTAAAAGAACTCAAAGAGCTATGGCTAAGATATTTAGCATCAAACTTGTTCTAATAGGTGTCTACCAAGTTTGTTCAAATAAAAGCCCTGGGGTCAAAATTGGCACCGCCCCGGGGGTCATTGATTTTCCTTATATGTGTATAGCAAAAACTTAAAAAAATTTCTTTGAAAAAACCCAAATAGCTAGAGTTAAGATATTAAGCATGAAACATCTTTTAGTGAGTGTCTACAAAGTTTGTTCAAATAAAAGACCTGGGGTCAAAATTGGCCCCGCCCCGGGGGTCATTGATTTTCTTTATATGTGTATAGCAAAAACTTAAAAATCTTCTTTGAAAAAACCCAAATAGCTAGAGTTTAGATATTAAGCATGAAACATCTTCTAGTAAGTGTCTACAAAGTTTGTTCAAATAAAAGCCCTGGGGTCAAAACTGGCCCGGTCCCAGGGGTGTCATTGTTTTAACTATATGTGTATAGTAAAAACTTTAAAAAAATCTTCTTTCAATAAAGCCCAATGAGCTAGAGCTTAGATGTTTAGCATGAAACATCTTCTTATGGGTGTCTACCGAGTTTGTGCAAATAAAAGCCCTTGGGTTAAATTGGCCCTGCAACGTTGGGGGGGGGATTGGGGGGCCTATATACAGGTGAGCGAGCTCAGGGCCATCATGGCCCTCTTGTTTTTGTTGTGAGGGCGAAAGAACCAGACCCAGATCAAGTATTCATCAATAAATAGCCTGAACAGCATATTAACTTCTTTCAATGAATCAATAAAATTACATAACAACACCTTGCTAATTCTAAATATTAATAAACTTTTACATATAATTCTTTTAACAGTGGTAACCATTGAACTCGTACCAAAACTTACTCGTACTCATTTTAGTGAAAGTGCTTTTAATTTACTAGAAATGATTTTCCTGCAAACATTTATAAAAATATATGTTATGAATCATATTTCAACAACTTAGAACAAAAATTGATAATGTTGAGTGCAATATACATGCTCTATGGTTTGCATTTAATGAAATAAATGTCAGAAAATGACGTTTAGATATTAGATAAAAATCTAATTTTGGAATAGAGCACAGGCAAGCCCCAACTTTATATTGATATAGTTGAAGCCTTTGATACATGACAACACAATGGTGTAATGATTTTGTTGGGGCTGGACTGTGCTGATACTTTAATTTTGGTTTAAACACCAAAACTACGTGAATTTTCATAATTTTGCTGAAAATAGGGGTATTTCCATAGAACATAAATCATACTAAATGTAAATATATGTCTATAAATTCATATGTTTTTAACAGTTTAATGATTGAACTAACAAAACCAAAAACAAGAACTTTGCATCCATTTATTTTTGCCAAAATCTTGGGCAAAAAACCATGGTAAGTGAACCTAGCTCTTTATGCATATATTATTCGGTATGATTTGTGATAACTTTGTTATAAAATTGCTGCACTCAACCTTTACTGTCACCATTACCTAGTGACAAGTCATGACCAGTAGATAACTCCTATTGATTTTTTGGTCACTAGGTCAAAAGTCAGTTACAATGGCCTGATCACATGAACATTTGTGGTTTACAAACATATCTTGTTTTGCTTTATTTTATACTTTAGAACCTTTTTGTGCCCCCACTATGGGGGAGGGGACATTTAGATTTACCCTTGAAAAGTCTGTCTATGTGTCCATCCATCAGTTTGTTCACTTTTGTGTTGCATGTGGCTCAAAAAATATTAGACCTAGAGACATGAATATTGGTCAGCATGTGTAGTTGTGCCTCTGGGTATTTTTGTGTGGATATATTTAGTATTTTTAGAGTTATTGCCCTTGACATTGTAAAAATTTGCAATTTTCAACTCGTGTCGCACATATCTCAAAAAGTATTTGACCTAGTGTCATGAAACCTTACAGGAATGTTGCTCAGCATGTGTAGTTGTGCACCTGGAGTTTTACTTGTGGATTTATTCTGTTTGTTAGAGTTGCTCTTAACTTAGTAAATATTTGCAATATTCAACTTGTGTCACATGTAGCTCAAAAGTCATGAAACTTTACAGGAATGTTGATCGGCATGTGTAGTTGTGCACCTGGGTATTGTCATCTGGATATGTTTAGTATTTTAGAGTTATTGCCCTTGACTTCGTGAAAATTTAAAAGTATTTGATCTAGTGTCATGAAACACTAGGAACAGGAATGTTGCTTAGCATGTGAAGTTGTGCACCTGGGGGTTTCACTTGTGGATTTTTTCTGTTTTGTCTGATTTATTGTTTTTGACTAAGTGAAAACTATTCCATTATGTAGTGTTATTTGTTACTCAAGTGCTTGAGTTTAAGAATCAACCATCTTTACAGGAATAATGATCAACATCACTGTGAAGATAATGCACCTGGGGTTTTGCATGTGGATTTTTTTTCAGTTTTGTTAAGAGTTATTATTGCCCTTGACTTAGTATGAATTTGCAATTTTCAACTTGTTCATGCATAACTCAAAAAATATTCGACCTGTAGGTCTGAAAGTTTACAAGAATTTTGGTCAGCCATGTACTTATGCACCTTGGGGTTTACTTGTGAATTTATTCTGTATTTGTAAAGATCTTGCCCTTGACTTAGTAAAGGATTTTTAGTTTTTAACTTGTGGCACATGTAGCCCAAAAAATATTTGACCTAAAGTCATAAGATTGACTAAACAGTGAGTGTTGGGGCACCTGTTGACTATTGACACATTTCTAGTTATTTTAGTATCATTTTCATCCAGTATCCTCTCAATATCAACATATATATAATAATGCACTTTACAGACAAATGTAAACACATGTTGTTTAGATAATAATAGAAAATTTTAACAAAAACAATAATGATAAACGGACAATTTATCACACTGATGTTCAAGTATAATATTATTAACAAGTATATTGTTACCATTGTAACTGTTGTTTGTTTTTGTCAGTAAAACTTTTAAGGCTACTGAAGTTTAAAAGTATGGTAATAAATTATTGTATCATAGTTTGGAGACCTTTCTGTTGAAAATGTGTCAGGGTTAAATCGTATACATATACATGCACAGTGCGTTAACTGGAGTGCAGGTTTTAGTTACTCGCACTCCAGAGCATGCCCATTGATTGGCTCATTTTTGCTGGGGTTTACATATTGTGATGACAGAGAAAGGGAAAGCGACAGAAATGTCATATTCAGATGTTCGTTCATTGGTTCATTTTTGCCGGGGTTTCATATTGTGACAACAGGGAACTTGCTTTTATGTTTGACTATGATACAAAAGAGAAAGAACACCAAAACACTCGGCAATCTGATTAATACTCGAGGGCTACGCCCCCTCGTACAAATCAGATAGCCTCGTGTTTCGGTGCTCTTTCTATTACTAAAACTTAGTCAATGAAAAAGAATATAAACACTTTAATATACCAAAATGCTCAAGTACAGTGAGATATAATAAGTAAATGATTGAATACTGTAAAACAAATAAATTATTGCCCTTGGTATTGTAACTGTAATGACTTCATCAATGTTAAGTTGTTAAAGAACGGGTAATATGTACATGTTTTGCATAAATTATAGTTAAATCTTCTAACAGAATATTTATTTAGCGGAATGTTCAAGTTTCGGCTGATTTCTGTTGTTTGACAGATAAGGTTGAGCTACTGTTCAAATAATAACCTTGTTAGTCGGTGTATTATGGTTGGAGAAGCTGCTCTGAGATTTACTGAAGTGAGCATCTGTATTTTGAAATTTGGCCTCTGCTAAACATTCAATTTAAGTACTTTGAGCCAATGAGATTCGGTAACGGAATTAGTTATCCAATCACAGTGCTCCACTAAATATAGCACTGTCATGGGTAATACGACGTCAGATAAAGTTCTGAATGATATTTCAATGGTTCTTTTACACGAATCTTTGAATACTTATATTGTTTACTGTAAGATATATAGTTGATAAACAACCACAAAAATCATGAGAAAGACAGAGAAGAACTCTATCTTTAATGAGGGAATTATCAAATAATACTGTATATTATTATACATTATATCCAAATAATTATGACAAAGTATAAAAAAAATTCATAATAAATAATACATTTATGGAAAATTTTCTGAGAATAAGTTTGGCACAGTAAGGAAATTAATTTGTAATAAAGTCTTCCTACCCAGTTATTTTGCAAAGTAAGATACAAAAAAAAATGCAAATTTCAATTTCTGACTCTGCAGGTGCAAATTCATAAATCCAAAAAATAATTCAGGAAAGGTATTTTTGCGAAATAAGGATCATGTGAATATGAACTTGTTTACACTAAATCAATGTGAATTCAGGGCATGTCTTTTATCCTTATTATTAGCTCACCTGTCACAAAGTGACAGGGTGAGCTTTTGTGATCGCTTTTCGTCCGGCGTCCGTCCGTCCGGCGTCCGTCCGTAAACTTTTACTTTAAATGACATCTCCTCATAAACCACTAAGCCAATTTCATCCAAACTTCACAGGAATGTTCCTTTGGTGGTCACCTTTAAAAATTGTTCAAAGAATTTAATTCCATGCAGAACTCTGGTTGCCATGGCAACCAAAAGAAAAAACTTTAAATATCTTCTTTTAAAAAACCATAAGAGCTAGAGCTTAGATATTTGGCATGAAACATATTCTCGTGAGTGTCTACCAAGTTTGTACAAATAAAAGCCCTGGGGTCAAAATTGGCCCCGCCCCGGGGGGTCATTGATTTTCCTTATATGCATATAGTAAAAACTTAAAATATCTTCTTTTAAAGAACCCAAAGAGCTAGAGCTAACAATTTAGCATGAAACATGTTCTAATGGGTGTCTACCAAGTTTGTTCAAATAAAAGCCCTGGGGTCAAAATTGGCCCCGCCCCGGGGGGTCATTGATTTTCCCTATATGCATATAGTAAAAACTTAAAAAATCTTCTTTTAAAGAACTCAAAGAGCGATGGCTAAGATATTGAGCATCAAACATGTTCTAATAGGTGTCTACCAAGTTTGTTCAAATAAAAGCCCTGGGGTCAAAATAGGCCCCGCCCCGGGGGTCATTGACTTTCCCTATATGCATATAGTAAAAACTTAAAAAATCTTTTTTTAAAGAACCAAAAGAGTTAGAGCTAAGATATTTAGCATGAAACATCTTTTAGTGAGTGTCTACAAAGTTTGTTCAAATAAAAGCCCTGGGGTCAAAATTGGCCCGCCCCAGGGGGTCATTGATTTTCCCTATATGCATATAGTAAAAACTTAAAAAATCTTTTTTTAAAGAACTCAAAGAGCTATGGCTAAGATATTTAGCAACAAACATGTTCTAATTGGTGTCTACCAAGTTTGTTCAAATAAAAGCCCTGGGGTCAAAATTGGCACCGCCCCGGGGGTCATTGATTTTCCTTATATGTATATAGCAAAAACTTAAAAAATCTTCTTTGAAAAAACCCAAAAAGCTAGAGTTAAAATATTAAGCATGAATTATCTGTTAGTTAGTGTCTACAAAGTTTGTTCAAATAAAAGCCCTTGGGTCAAAATTGGCCCCGCCCCGGGGGTCATTGATTTTCTTTATATGTGTATAGCAAAAACTTAAAATTTTCTTTGAAAAAACCCAAATAGCTAGAGTTTAGATATTAAGCATGAAACATCTTCTAGTAAGTGTCTACAAAGTTTGTTCAAATAAAAGCCCTGGGGTTAAAACTGGCCGGGCCCCAGGGATGTCATTGTTTTTAACTATATGAGTAAAAAATCTTCTTTTAAAAAGCCCAATGAGCTAGAGCTTAGATGTTTAGCATGAAACATCTTCTTATGGGTGTCTACCAAGTTTGTGCAAATAAAAGCCCTTAGGTTAAATTGGCCCTGCAACGTTGGGGGGGGGGTGGGCGTTGGGGGGGCTATATACAGGTGAGCGACCTCAGGGCCATCATGGTCCTCTGTGTGTAATTTATAATGATATAATTTACTATACTTTAAAGATGTTGCAAAGATTACCAAATCTCATTTGATATCATTTTTAGTTTGGGAAGAACTTGGTCCAAGCAATGTTTGATCTGTGGAAAATAGACAGAGATCAGTCAACAGCAAGTGAGGGAGAACGAGGACAAATTTTGAACGGATGTATTCTTGTTGTATGTGCCTTACATACATTGAATATTAACCTACAGAATTCAAAACTTATTCAGACACTTTGCAAAGCAATGCTTATAAGAAGAGGAAAGAAAGAAAAACAATGTCAAAATTATCAATTTATGGAACAGAATTTTCAAGAAAAAAGGTACAGAACCAGATTTGTACTAAATAATGACATACAGAATTTCTATTCAATTCTGTTTCTAATAACAATTTGTACTTCATTTCATATGCCTTTCATATATTTCAGTCTAAAAAAAAAAATCATAAATTGTTCCAAATTTATCAGAAAAAATTCGCAGTACATGTTTTTAGTTGGATTTTTTTTTTTTTTTTTTTTTTTGAAAAAAAAATTCATAAAAAAGATAAAGGTATTGTTACAGTCATGTTGGTGTTGCAATCTGCAAACTTGTACCTTGACCATAAATTTTAAGTTCTTTGAGTATTGTTTTCATAATTGGCCGCAACAACCAATGAGACAAGATCTTGTAGTAGAACAGACTAATCTTGACCTTTATTCATAGATGACCTTGACCTTCAAGGTCAAATGTCTAAATTTTGCTTCTATTTTGCTATTTTTGGCTGTAACTTTGTTATTTTAGATGGATTGTCTCCAAACTTAGACATATAATCTTTTAGGATAGACCTTCAAGTTAACTAGACAGACCTTGACCTTCACTCTTAAGTGACCTTGAAGGTCAAATTGTTGCAATTTTCATTTTTTGTGTAACTGGCTTACAACGTTTTATGTGTCACCTTGAAAATGTCGACATATAGGGGTTACTTTCCTTGGGGGCATTGGAGGTGTTGGTGGCAGAGTCCCCTTAGACTTGTCCTGAGCATAATTCAGTCATTGTAGGTATAATTGACTACAAACTTGGTATGCATGCTTTTCAATAACCTGAAGTGCAGTGCATAAGAATCATTACTCTGCACTTCTTATTTTTTGAGTTATTTACCTTTGTAAATTTTCATACTTTATATTTGCCTAGGCAATTTCTCTTAAACTATAAGAGCTATGGACTTGAAACTTCATAGGACAATAGAGCTCATTGAGAAGAGGTGCAGTGCACAAGAACTTGTACTTTGCACTTCATGATTTTTGAGTTATTTTCCTTAGTTAATTTTCCTACTTAATAAGCTTGTCTAGAGCTATAAGTTGATGGCCTCCAAATTTGGTATTGCAAGCTTTTTTTCTTGACCTGAATTGCAGTGCACAAGATCTGTCACAGAGTTCTCCATTTGATCTTTCAGTGTAAAAAACTTTTCCATAGTATTTTTTTATGCTCCGTCCTTCCGTCCGTCTGGTCATCTTGTCTGCGCTTCATTTCCAAAACCACTTGGGGAAATTCATTGAAACATTACAGGAATGATCAGTACCATCTTTAGTTGTGCATGTCGCAGGCACATTCTGCTCCGCTTTACAAAATGGCCGTCAGAGCTATAAAGAGAAAAATCTTGTCTGCGCTTCATTTCCAAAACTGCTGGGGAGGATTTCAATAAAACTTTGCACGAGTGATCAGTATCATACATAGTTGTGCATATCGCCGGCACATTCCACTCCTCTGCACAAAATGGCTGCCAGAGCTATAAATAGAAAAATTGTCTAGGTGTCATCTCCAAAAACCCTAGGGCGATTTCAGTGAAACTTCACAGGAGTGATCAGTATCACCCCTACCTTGTGCATATCACCGGCACCTTCTGATCCGCTGCAAAAAATGACCGCCAGAGCTATAAATAGAAAAATATTGTTCGAGCTGTAAATAGAAAAAAATATTGTCCCTGCTTCATCTCTGATATCAGTGAAACTTCACAGGAGTGATCAGTACCATCCCTAGATGTGCATATCGCAGGCATGATCTGCTCCACTGCTTAAAAGGGCCGCCAGAGCTATAAATAAAACATTTTTGTCCTTGCTCCATCTCCAAAACTGCTGGCTGAATTTCAATGAAACTTTACAGGAGTAATAAGTACCATCCCTAGTTGTGTATATCTCCGGCATGTTCCACTACGCTGCACATAATGGCAGTCAGAGCTGTAAATAGAAAAATCTTGTCCAGCTTTCACAAGCCAAACTGTAACCTGTGGGATTTCAATTGAACTGCACAGAAGTGATCAGTACTATCCTTAGTTGTGCATATTGCCAGCACTTTCTGATTCGCTGCACAAAATGGCTGCCACAGCTATAAATAGAAAAATCTTGTCCACCTTTCATCTCCAAAACCAGTAGGGGGATTTCAGTGAAACTTCATAGGAGTGATCAGTACCATCCCTAGTTGTGCATATTCCCGGCATGTTCCACTTGGCTGCACAAATTGGCTGCCAGAGCTGTAAATAGAAAAATCTTGTCTGGCTTTCACAGGTCAAACTCCTGGCTGAATTACAATGAAACTTAATATGAGTGATCAGTACCATCCTTTGTTGAGCATATTGCAGGCAAGTTTCGCTCAGCTGCACAAAATGGCCGCCATAGCTGTGAAAAGAAAAATCTTGTCCAGCTCTTTCACAGGTTAACTGATGAACTTCACAGATTCACAGAAGTGATCAGTAACATCCCTTATTGTGCATATCTCTGGCACATTCTGCTCTTCTGCACAAAATGGTGGCTGGAGCTATAAATAGTAACATCTTGTTTCAATTAGATTTGTTTAGACTATTTCTCCTACAATTCTAATGGAATAAATGAAATTTAAGGAATGATATTATCAAAAGTGGTCAGGTGTATATTACCGGTATTTTGGCATATATTGCTGATCTTATGTCAAAGCTTCCTTTCGGGGGCAGCTCTTGTTATGTGTTCAAATGCCACTAAAGTTAAAGGTACATGTATATAGCAAGAGCAGTGTTTATAAATAACCTATATTTAAGAAAATTTTAATGCTGAATTACTGACAGCTAAACTGTTGACAAGGCAACACTTCAAACTCACAGAGTTCTAGTAATGAATGGATTGACTTATATTAAGACTTATATTAAGACAAAGCATTTTTAGGACAATATCTTTTTGTAAATCAAACTCAAATTGAACTTGGGTTATTTATGACCTTGACCTTTAAGGTTAAATTTATGAATTTTCACTATTTTTTGCTATAATTGACTGGAACTTGGTAATTTATAAATAGATTATCTTCAATCTTTGACAAAACAACATTTTGGACAAGACCTTATAAAAAGTTGAACTAACCTTGACCTTAAGCTTTAAATGTCATTGACTGTCAAGGTCAAATTATTGAATTTTGCTTAAGTGTCATATTTTTGATATTTATACCCCGAAATGAAGTTTTGGGGTGGTATTTAGGAGTCACCTGGTTGTCAGTCTGTCGGTCGGTCAGTCCAGCGGTCCGTTGCATTTTCCTTGTCCGGAGCATAACTTGAAGACTAATGGTTGGAATTCAATATAACTTCATACAATGGTAAAGCACATTGAGAGGAAGTGCAGTACACAAGAACCATAATTCCATCTTGACTAATGATAGATTTATTGCCCTTTGTTACTTTCCTCGTCTGGAGCATAACTTGAAAACTATTGGTTGGAATTCAAAACAACTTCATACAATTGTCAAGCACATTAAGGGGAACTGCAGTGCACAAGAACCATAACTCCATCTTCACTAATTACAGAGTTATTGCCCTTTGTTACTTTTCCTTGTCCAGAGAATAACTTGAAAACTGCTGGTTGGAATTCAAGACAACTTCATACAATGGTCAAGCACAATAAGGGGAAGTGCAGTGCACAAAAACTATAACTCCATCTTGGTTGATTACAGAGTTATTGCCCTTTGTTACTTTTCCATTGCATTTTTTGTCCGAAGCATAACTTGAAGACTAATTGTTTGAATTCAATACAACTTTATATAATGATCAAGCACATTAAAAGAAAGTGCAGTGCACTAGAACCATAACTCAATCTTGACTAATTACAGAGTTTTTGTCCTTTGTTACTTTTCCTTGTCCAAAGCTTAACTTGATAACTACTAGTTGGAATTCAATATAACTTCATATAGTTGTCAAGCACATTAAGAGGAAGTGCAGTGCACAAGAACCATAACTCCATTTTGACAAATTACAGAGTTAATGCCCTTTGATACTTTTCGTTGTCTGGAGCATAACTTAAAACGTACTGGTTGGAATTCGAAACAACTTCATACAATGGTCAAGCACAATAAGAGGAAGTGCAGTGCAGAAGAACTATAACTCTGTCCAGAGTATTTATAGAGTTATTGCCCTTTGTTACTTTTCCATTGCTTTTTTCTTGTCCAGAGCATAACTTGAAAACTACTTGTTGGAATTCAATACTATTTTATACGATGGTCAAGTATATTGAGAGGAAGTGCAGTGCACTAGAACCATAACTCAATCTTGACTAATTACAGAGTTTTTGTCCTTTGTTACTTTTCCTTGTCCAAAGCTTAACTTGACAACTACTAGTTGGAATTCAATATAACTTCATATAGTTGTCAAGCACATTAAGAGGAAGTGCAGTGCACAAGAACCATAACTCCATTGTGACAAATAACAGAGTTAATGCCCTTTGATACTTTTCGTTGTTTGGAGCATAACTTAAAACGTACTGGTTGGAATTCGAAACAACTTCATACAATGGTCAAGCACAATAAGAGGAAGTGCAATGCAGAAGAACTATAACGCTGTCCAGAGTAATTGTAGAGTTATTGCCCTTTGTTTCTTTTCCATTGCTTTTTTCTTGTCCAGAGCATAAATTGAAAACTACTTGTTTGAATTCAATACTATTTTATACGATGGTCAAGTATATTGAGAGGAAGTGCACAAGAACCATAACTCTGTTTGAACTAATTACAGTTTGTTCCATTATTACCTTTTTGTCCAGTGCATAACTTGAAAACTAATAGTTGGAATTCAATACAACTTCATAAAATGGTCAAACGCAATGCGGGGAAGTGCAGTGTACAAGAACCATAACTCAATCTTCAGTATTTATAGAGGTATTGCCCTTTGTTCCTTTTCCTTGTCTTTCTGGACTTATTACAGAGTAATTCAATAAAACTTCATCAATGGTCAACCACATTGAAAGGAAATGCAACATACAAGAACCACAACTATCTTTAATTGCCCACAACCATAACTTTATTTCAATTCTTTTACAATGTATTCTGTTACTAGTACCATCCTCATTTCTGAAACAATCTTGCGGGGGTATTAAACAAATTTAGTGATAGTTCTAGTTTTGTACAGATTTCATTTAAAATAAAGAGTTGTGGCCAAGCAAACATACTGAATAATTTTGATGTGACTTTTACCTTGAATTGACCTCGATCAAATCAATGAAATTCTATTCTTTTCCATATGTATGTGACATTTGGACCATTTGCACAGATTTAGATGTAAAATTGAACTTTAGCTGGCCTAGATTTTGAGGTTTTTTAGATAGATCTTATCCAGAAGGTGTGCAGTGCACAAGAATGATAACTACCTTTCATAATTTTTGAGTCATTGCCCTTTGTTATTTATCATACTTTTTGTCCGGAGCTTATCTCAAAAAGTATTTGAGATATCATCTTGAAACTTCATAGAAGGATAGATCATATTAAGGAGGAGTGCAGTGCACAAGAGTGATAACTCTACCCTACATTATTTTTCAGTTATTGCCCTTTGTTATTTTTCAAACTTAATTTTTGTCCAGAGCATAACTCGAAAAGCCTTTGAGATATCAATATGAAACTTCATAGGTGGATAGATCTCACTCAGGAGGTGTGCAGTGCACAAGAATGATTAGTCTACCCTGCATAACTTTTGAGTTATTGCCCTTTGTTATTTTTCATACTTTATTATTTTTCACCTGAGTGGAGCATAACTCAAAAAGTCTTTGAGATCTCAACATGAAACTTCATAGGTGGATAGATCTTATTGAGGAAGAATGCTGTGTGCAAGAATGAAAACTCTTCCCTTTATAATTTTTGAGTTATTGCCCTTTGATTTTTTTCAAACTTTTTGTCCGGAGCTTATCTCAAAAAGTGTTAAGAGGTATCAACTTACAACTTCATAGGTGGATAGATCTCATTGAGGAGGGGTGCAGCACACAATAATGATAGCCTACTGTAAGGATCTGACATTCTTGCATAATTCTGAAATGTACTTACAACAGAACTTATAATGAAATCCAAGTGACATGCTGAAATCCTATAGCTTCATATATTGTTTACTTCTACAAGAAAAAGATTCACTTACCTGATTGATCTGAAGGAACACTGTATTTACACCTATTGACTTTGCAATTTAAGCTGATAGAATTGTTAAACTTACCTTATTGTATAGCAGAAAACTGATTTTCTCTTTACATTTTCTGTGTAGCAGACGTCCATTGACAGACATCTTTGAAATCTGTCACTTCATATTTTATATTGAAGATTTCTTATTGTTAATATCAATTTCAGTCAAATTCAATTCAAGAATGTAATTTATGTAAAGTTTATGATTGATTAAGGTCAGAAATCCTTAAGTATTCACTACATGTTTTTGTATATTAACGATTTTCGTATGCAGATTTTATATGAGATTTCAATATGGCCGCCATTGAAATCCAAGATTTCAGATTCAGAAATCCGGCCGTCTGTCCATTGGAGGATTTCCGGATTTCTGGTGTTTCATTGGTGGATTTCAAACACAGAACCTTATAAAAGTCAGAATCCAACCAATGTTGTCACTTCGGTCTTGACCTCCAAGTAATGTAAATAAAGTTTTAAAACCGCCAAAGTTCAAATGCAGTAAACATCTTACAAACGACATTGTTATCCAAACTTGTAAATTGGTATGTATTTATATCCAGTATTTTTAACTCACTAGACACTGTTGTTGCCAAAATACTTGTTATAAACTTAGAAAACTGTATAAGAATTGTATTTATTTTCCCCATCCTGACATACGTTTACACTACCCTGCATTATTTTTCAGTTATTGCCCTTTGTTATTTTCAGCCATCAGTATTCACATAGGTTTCAATAGCTTTTATCACTCCAGCCATCATACGTTTTCATTACCAAAAGACTCCTTAAAAGTGAATTATTCTGCTCTACTACATATATATTCTTTCAATGAGCAAACACATTCGGCAGGGGATGGCCATGATAACATGGCTCTTGTTATCCTTTGATGTATAGCTATGAAATGATGTACAACTATGATTGTGCACAGTTTTAGATGTAAAATCGAACTTTGTTGTCAGCTGACTTAGATGATTTGATGAAGTGACATACTTTTTTGTCCTTTGATGTGCAGGTATGAAATTTGGGCTATTGACCAGACCTACCTATTAAAAGTTTTAAAAAAGGAAAAACTACTTTTTATTCCTTTTCTTTTTATACCTCCGAAACGAAGTTTGGGGGTTATATAGGAGTCACTCCGTGGTCAGTTGGTTGCTTGTTCCAGCGGTCCGTTGCATTTTCCTTATCCGGAGCAAAACTTGATATTGAATGATTGGAATTCAGTACAACTTCATACAATGATCAAGCACATTGAGAGGAAGTGCAGTGCACAAGAATTGTAACTCTATCTTGACTAATTACAGAGTTATTGCCCTTTGTTACTTTTCCTTGTCCGGAGTATAACTTGAAAACTACTGGTGGGAATTCAATACAACTTCATACAATGGTCAAGCATAATAAGGGGAAGTGTAGTGCACACAAGAACCATTAACTCTATCTAAATTATTACAGAGTTTATTTGCCCTTTGTTTACTTTTCCATAGCTTTCTTTTGTTCGGAGCATAACTTACAGACTAATGGTTGGAATTCAATATAACTTCATACAATGGTCAAGCACATTAAGAGGAAGTGCATTGCACAAGCACCACAACTCCATCTTGACTAATTATAGAGTAATTGACCTTTATTCCTTTTCCTTGTCTGGAGCATAACTTGAAAAATACTAGTTGGAATACAATACAACTTCATACAATCATCAAGCACATTAAGAGAAAGTGCAGTGCACAAGATCCATAACTCTATCTTGACTAATTACAGAGTTATTGCCCTTTATTCCTTTTCCTTGTCTGGAGCATAACTTGAAAAGTACTGATTGGAATTAGAACAACTTCATACAATTACAAGCACATTAAGAGTAATTATAGAGTTATTGCCATTTGTTCCTATTCCATTGCTTTTTTCTTGTCTAGAGCCTAACTTGAAAACTACTAGTTGGAATTCTATACAATTTCATACAATGGTAAAGTATATTGAGAGGAAGCGCAGGGCACAGAAACAGTAGTACTTTATTGACTCATTTAAGTGTTTTTGCCCTTTGTTACTTTTTATTTTCTAGTGCATAACTTAAAAATTAATGGTTGGAATTTAATGAAACTTCATACAATGGTCAAGGCCAGTGAGATGAAGTGCACTGCACAAGAACCATAACTCTATTTTGACAAATTACAGTTATTGCCCTTTGTTACTTTTTATATGCCCGAAAGAATTTTGGACATACTATGTTATACCCCCTGGCGTCCGTCCGGCTGTCCGTCCGTCCGTCCGTCCGTCTGTCCGTCCGTTAGCAATTTGGTTTCCGGAGCATAACTTAAGTTCCATTTGGCCCACAATATTCAAACTTCATAGGATGATTGTCCATATTGGGTAGAAGACCCCTATTGATTTTGGGGTCACAAGGTCAAAGGTCAAGGTCACTATGACCTTAAAACTGAAAACAGTTTCCAGAGCATAACTTAAGTTCCATTTGGCCCACAGTGTTCAAACTTCATAGGATGATTGTCCATATTGGGTAGAAGACCCCTATTGATTTTGGGGTCACAAGGTCAAAGGTCAAGGTCACTATGACCTTAAAACTGAAAACAGTTTCCAGAGCATAACTTAAGTTCCATTTGGCCCACAGTGTTCAAACTTCATAGGATGATTGTCCATATTGGGTAGAAGACCCCTATTGATTTTGGGGTCACAAGGTCAAAGATCAAGGTCACTATTACCTTAGAACTGAAAACAGTTTCTGGAGCATAACTTAAGTTCCATTTGGCCCACAGTGTTCAAACTTCATAGGATGATTGTCCATATTGGGAAGAAGACCCCTATTGATTTTGGGGTCACAAGGTCAAAGGTCAAGTTCACTATTACTTAGAAATTGAAAACAGTTTCTTGAGCATAACTTAAGTTCCATTTATCCCACAATATTCAAACTTCATAGGATGATTGTCCGTATTGGGTAGAAAACCCCTATTGATTTTTGGGTCACAAGGTCAAGGTCACTATTACCTTAAAACTGAAAACAGTTTTCGGAACATAACTTAAGTATCATTTGGCCTATTGTGTTTAAACTTCATAGTATGATTGTCCATATTGGGTAGAAGACCCCTAATGATTTTTGGGTCACAAGGTCAAAGGTCAAGGTCACTTTTACCTTAGAATTGAAAACAGTTTCTGGGACATAACTTAAAGTTCCATTTGGACCACAATATTGAAACTTCAAAGGAGGATTGTTATTTGAAGGAGGTAATACTTTATTTTACTCCCATGTCTTACAAATGCTTCATCTTTACTAAAAAAAAAAATCACTTTCGGGCATATAATGCTCCGCCTAGCGGTGCTCTTGTTTGTCCAGTGCATAACTTGAAAACTTGTAGTTGGAATTAAACTTCATGCAATGGTCTAGGGCAATGAGAGGAAGTGCAATGTACAATAACCATAAGAGTTATTGCCCTTTGTTACTTTTCCTTGTCATTGGAGTTTTCATTGGAATTCAATGAAACTTCATACAATGGTCAGCCTAATTAAAAGGAATACAACATACAAGAACCACAACTATCTTTAATTGCCCACAACCATAACTCTATTTCAATTCTTTGCAAGTATTCTGTCACATCCTCATTTCCAAAGCAGTCTTGCGGTTGTATTTATCACATTGAGTGATAGTTCTTGTTAAAGATTTCTTATAACCTTTTATTTGTTTGCTGTTAGAAAAAGTAAAAAAGTGGAGCGTTGCCCCTGCCTGGCAATGGCTCTTGTTACTAAGTGTTATCTTTTTTTAGGGCTTGTATGACTAAATAAAACTAAAACGATCAAAAGAAAAGTCACTAAAGTACCATTTTGTACATATGTCCATCCATTTGTCCACATTCAAAGCTTGTCAGGCTTTCACAGGTCAAACTGCTGGCAAGATTTCATTGCAGCTTCACAGTAGTGAGCAGTAACATACATAGTTGTGCATTTCAGCAGCAGGTTCTGCTTCGCTTCAATGAAACTTCACAGAAATGATCAGTAACATCCCTAGTTGTGCATATTGCTGGTATGTACTGTTTTACTGCACAAAATGGCTGCCAGAGCTGTAAATAGAAAAATCTTGTCCGGCTTTCACAGGTCAAACTTAACTGGTGGGATTTCAATGAAACTTCACAGAAATTATCAGTACCATCCCTAGTTGTGCATATTGCTGGTATGTTCAGCTTTACTGCACAAAATGGCTGCTAGAGCTGTAAATAGAAAAATCTTGCTCGGCTTTCATTTGGGATTTCAACATTACTTCACAGGAGTGATAAGTACCATCCCTAGTTGTGCATATAGCTAGCATGTTCTGCTTCGCTGCACGCAATGGTGGTCAGAACAATAAATAGAAAAAATCTTGTCCAGCTTTTACAGGTCAAACTGTTGGCAGGATTTGGACATTACTTCACAGGAGTGATCACTACCATCCCTAGTTGTGCATTTCCTAATATTTTTACTATAAAGAAAAAAACAACAACAAAAAACAATCAGTGTCAGGAAACTTTATAACTAAAGGGGCAAGTTGAAGTTGAGCTGGACTTGTCTTTCTACAAGTTCATTTGAAAAATTATTTCTATAATCATTGAAAAACAGTTGTTTCTTGTAAGCAATTCAGGACCATCATGGCCCTCTTATCTTAATAATTGTTCTTTTTTAATTCAGGCAGTCTATTTCGGATATATTGCTGTCTTTAGTAAAAACTTTGGCAGGAACAACAAAAGATCCATCCTGGCTCTACCTAATGCCGTGGGTACATTTTCTCTCTGGCGAATCATCACCCTTTGAAGCTCAGATTGTAGATGTTTCACATGACAGTGAAAAACCTGTGTGGTGGGGAATTGCTAAAATTAAAAATGAGGTGGAGTATTTCAAAGCAAAAACAGGAAAATGGGCAATGTGAGTATTTAGTTTTTTTACATCTGTTTTTAATGCACTGCTGCAGCTTCCTTATATTAGCTACATTAAACATTAAAAATTTTAAACTTATGAAATATTTATTTTAACTTTGAAAGTTTTTCAGACTTAAGAAATGCATTTATAATGTTTATAATTTGAAAGTTCAAAACTATAGATATAATATTTACAATCCAGGCTGAACTTAAAATGTATTCTGTAAAATTCTACATAATACATGTATTATTATACCCCCACCAAACTTAGTTTGGGTGTGCAGGGCTATATAGGAGTCATTTGTCTAGTCAAGTCCCGTTTCATCTCATATCAGGAACTGGAAGAGATGCAATACCACAATTCAATTCATAACTGACAGTTTGACATGATTGTGCATCTTTTATGACTAAGAAAGTATTTCAAAAATGTAACAAAGTTGCTATTATTACCTTGTTCTTAGTCAACCAATTTTAACAAGACGGGACTTTCACTTTACCCTCCATCTGTCTGTCTGTCCATCTGTCTACAAAACTGGATCCTGTGATAATGCAAAAAGTACTGAAAATATTTCTATGAAACATGACTTTGATTTTATCAAAATTTACTTTTAGTCCAGAAAATATATTTAAAAATTTTAAAGGATTATTTAATGATTTTTCAGAACCATCTCACAATAATGATGTAGCATCTGCAAATTGTGTAATTTTATATTCTTCACCATTTATAAGTATACCTTTAACATCATTACATTGTTTTATTCTAATAGCCAGTATTACTGTGCATAAAATGAAAATATATGGTAAAATTGGATCACCTTGCCTACAGCCTTGTTTAACTTTGAAGAATGTAGATAAAAAAAACCATTTAGTATATAACACAAGTTTCAGTATTGTTTAAAAATAATGATACATGTATATCCATTTCCTAAACATAGGGCCAAAAAACAGTGAAAGGCATTTTTTCTATTTAAAAGCTTTTTCAAAATCGATCATCATAATTTAACCTGGTATGTTATTATATTCAGTAAATTTCATTATATCATACAATAATCTAATATTCTCTCCAATATATCTATTTTGAACAAATCCAGTTTGATTATTTTGACACTAAAATAACTACAAAGCCTTTAATTATGCCCCTGAAGGGAGGCATAATATAATCCCACCGTCAGTCTGTGTGTCCCTACTTCATTCGTGTTCGGACTGTAACTTTGTCATACATAGAGTGATTTTGAAATAACTAGGCACATATGTCTACCACATCAAGACGATGTGTCGCATCCAAGAACCACGTCCCTACCTCAAACTGGTCAAGGTCACACTATCATTTTGAAGTTTCACATTATCGCAATTAGAGTAAATAGGTACACACATTTGTGTCTGGACTGTAACTTTGTCATGCATCAAATGATTTTAAATAACTAGGCCTAAATGTTGACCACATCAATAGAGGTATAACGATTCATCGATGCATCGCGATCTGTCTTGTCCTTGATGTATGCTTCGTAATGAAATTACAAATTCCAATATATTGCAATGCAATACATATTTCACCTCCCGATGTATTGATACAGCGGAAATGTATATCGCAATACACTTACAATATCTTCCAGGAGTATAAGGACTGTAAAACGTAGAAGAAAGAAAAATAGCTCGGATGAAAACAATAAACAAGCGCGACTATTATCATACCATCGTTGTCATCTCGTTTCCCCATGTCCGCGATCATTTAACGGTTACTAACCATGTTTTATCAATTCCATGTAAATTGGCTGGTGTTCTTTGAAATTGTTTATAATAAAAAACATAATTAGAGATCTGCGATTTCAAGAAAAAACAACCTACAAACATGAATTTGTAATTTTATTTTGTAGCACTTAATGTCGGATTAAAATAGTGATATTCGTCACTTATTTATACTTTCATTTCGTTGACATCATTTTCCCGTAAAAAAAACAACAAAACAAACAAACAAACAGAAAACATGAAGACTGCAAAATATGTAAAAGGGGAAATTACAGTCAATCCTCCATGGTCATATAATTCTCGAGTTTTGGGAACATTATAGTTTTTGGGGAACCATCAGACAGTTTTGTATAATGACAGTGGAAGACCGAACGTGGAGTGTTTGCAAAATTTGCAAACTCAAAATAGAATACACTGGGATTGAGCAAAAATCTTACAAGAAAACTGAGACTGAAACTTATAAACTGTCATTTTAACAGTTGTTGACCTAATTGTAGTACACTTGTTACTATTTTTTTTCACAAGAAAAATCTTTAGTGGTGTATTGTAAGACTGAAATTGTTAAACTACCATATTTACAGTAGTGGACTTTAGTGTTAGAATAGCTAGTAGATATCAATTTGCTGTTATGGTATAATTAAAAATACCTTTAATCCTCAAGTGATCAGAAAAGTAAATTGTTGAAAGATCAAAATCGGAAACCAAGTTATAACATCAAGTTAAAGAGTTTATTTTTAGCTCACCTTGCACAAAGTGCAGGTGAGCTTTTAGGATGGCCAACCAAATGGCGTCCGTCGTCCGTCCACATTTGATTTTAAATTGAGAAATTTTGTAACATAAACTCGTATTTCAAAACAAAGAAGTGAAGATGAATACAATTATCGGTGTGCTTCGTTGAAACAGGTATTTTGTTAACTATTTGTGAAGTATTAAGGGATGACATTTAGTATTTATGTAAATATCACCTCCCGTGATATGATTTCTAAAATTATACATTGTTTTCGGCGATCTCCGAGGTAATTTTTCTGAATGACGCAAATCCGATGAGAAATCGGGAAAGGGTGTGTGTGCATGCCTCACTAATTAGCGTGCATAAATTGTTTGATAATGCTGGATATATATTTTAAAATAAATTTGTCCATCTCAAGAACCCCGGGTTTGTATACGAATCAAAAAACAATTTTACAATTTACGAGATTGCCGGATGAAAAATTGAGCTAGAATATATAAAGATCAGATTTGATTGGTCCGTTGTTTTTTACACCAGCCAATGAAAATCGTTTGTTGGGCATAGGTCATTTGATGTCAAAAACATGTACAAATACAATGGACAACAACGGGTGAAGTTTTGTCTGTGAAAAAGGGTGGCAAAAAAAAAATGGAGGTGGGAGTGGTTAAAGCAGGAAAAGGGACTCTAAATGTGAAAAATGGGATGCTTGGGGTTGAAGAAACCAAATGCAATGGGCTTTTGGGAAGTCCTGTTCCAAAACGATCAACTAGACAAATCGAACAGAAAAAGGTGCTTCCCTTAACAAGATGAGCTGAAGATGAGGACCACTAAAAGAATCTTAGACCAAGTAAGATCATTTTCTTCTTTGTAGTTTAAAAGCCACTATCTAGAGTAAATAAGAAAAGAGGTTTAAGTTTTGTGCATTGGTGTAGTTAATAAACAATTCACATTACCCACCCTCTTTTTCTTCTGTCTTCCCCAATGTTTTCATGATGGTTTCCTGGGCAAGGGTTGGGGGTTGAATTAAAAAATGGCCTTGTTGGCAGGGGAACCTTTGCCAAATTTTTAATAGGTTCTGGAGATTTTTTTTCTAGCTTATATTAATTTTAAAGGGATTAGAACTAAGGCCCCCACTGATTACACGTTTTAAAACGGATTCGTTTTCGGGGATTTTTCCCATTCATAAACGTTTACCGATTTTGTTTATACTGTTTAAGTCGAAATGAACCATATTGTCTTCACAAATTTCTTAAAATCATTGGGCCTGTAATCATGGATTTTAATCAATTCTTAGTGGTTTATTCCAAAGTAAAGAAACGGAAAATGGGTGTTTTTTTTTACAAAGCCCTCCACACAGCATTAAACCGTGCAAAATTTTGCTCGTGAACATATACATTTTTGGGTAAAAAATGGGGGTTACAGATGGCAAAAAATGTGTGCTGACTCTAATCGTGATGAGCCTTGCACCATTCCCTTTATTTGTACATGTATTAAAAATAGAAAGAAAGACATGATTTGGCGACTCAAGTACATGGTGTGTAATAGTACATAGAGGTCCCCTGTTTAAAATTGGGTATTTGTTTCGGTTCTTAGCAGTCGTGTAACCCGTTTACAAAAATTGGTAAAAACCGTGGGAGCCTTAATTAGAAAGGAAATTTTCTTTATCTATGTTTTGTTTTAGTTTGATTATTTCCTTGTTTCCAAAACTAAATTTTGACAATTTTTATTGAGTGGTGATATTTTATTTGAATAATTTTCAATACATCTTTTTAAATTTTGAAAATTGTCTTTTTCATGGTAACTGCCAGGCTCATCAAAAGCTGTGGACAAAAAGATTGAAAAGTTATGGGCAGAACTGCATTGCCAAAACAAAGAGCAATCACAACTGCCTTTTTCTTAGTGAACATTGGACCCTGCCATTTTTTTTCCCGATATCAGGCGATCTCTAACCCATTTGCCAAACGTTTTCACTGAAAGGACAAGCCTGCTCTTGAAAAAACTAGTCTTTCTCCAACCAGTGGCAATGTACATAACAACACATGGTGTAGCCCCAAATCTGTTAAGGATGGAGTGAAGTCAAAAAGTGAAAGATAAGTAATATTTTGAATATGGATGGAGGCAATAACAAAAAATAATAACAAAGTAATCTTTCAGTGACTTTGGGGATGATGAAACTAGTCAAGTAGTAATGGATCATTTTAAAAGGATTGAAAAATTTCAAAATGTTTCCACATCTGAAGAAATTGTCAAGTCAGTTGAAAGTGTGCTACATTAACAAGTGGAAGACAGTGGAAAAGGATTAACTTAAGATATGAAATTGAAAGTAAAAAGAATGAAACATAATTTTGTTATGTGGAATGTATATATATTGCTTAAATAGTAATTGGCTCAGTGAATTTGTGTAAATTTTAACATATCAGATAAAAACATCTGAAGATATATAAATTGAGTATGTATCTGAGCCTTATTTGAACTTTTTTAAATTCACTAAATTTGCAAAGAGGCTTCCAAAGGGCCTCCAGCCCCCTGAAACCCCTAGCCATGGCGTTGCCCTGGACCGCACTCCCGGGCCCTAGCGGCCCCTCCCCCCCTGAACCCTCAACTTTTTCTTTCAAGAATTTAAGTTTCTGTGTAAAACTTTTACCCCTGCATGTACACATGTGTTTATCACCTCAATAAATGTAAGTGAAATGGAACAATAAATTATGGTAATTATCCATGGTGCTAGAAATACTTAATTATGCTTTATCATGTTAACTAAGCAAGAAGCTTATAATTGCCTAACCTTACAATGTTAGTCAATTTAAACCTTGAAAATCTACTCTAAATGACTTCCCAAACAGTAATTTTCTGAAAACATGAAAATGATTCGTGTAGAAAAATAACACAAGAAAAAACTGATTTGACTCATGAAAATTTTTGGCCAAACAGTCTGCACACTGAAATTCTGGACCCTTCCTGAGATCCCTGCTGTTTTGTTTTACATGATTTTATTTTAATGATTAAAACCTGTGTAAGAGCCACTCATTGAACAGGAAGAAGTTTTTGGTAGAAAGGGATGTCCAAATATGATAAACCATAGATGCTTGGGGGTTAGATCACCTGTCCCCCCAACAATGATACCCCTTGAGTAAACACCTTTATCAAAAATTATTTTAATATCCTAAACACTAATGGGATATCTGGTACAACTATAATACTGGTTTATATGCAAAAAAATACTGTTTACCATCATGTATTGAGACTTAATTCAGGGAAGGCAGGCAAAAATTGGGTTGGGCCCATTTTTTGGTAACATTTTTCTCAAGCAACTACTCTAGAGAACCTCATTTTAATATTTAGTATAAGCAGCATTAACAGACATTGTCCCGATACCATGGATTCGATTTCAGGTCTGTCATCAAATAGCCACTTCCATGTTATCTGACTCTAGTTTAAATTCATAATAATGGTCCCAATGGGTAGGAATTTTTTCCCTAACGATTTTCCTCAGCAACTATAACTTATCACGCCTTTTTGATATTTTTGGTATGCAGGAATCAAACCATGTAGGTCAACCATACAAGTGGGATATGATTCAATAGGTATCAGGTATGTTCTCTCCAACTTCCCGTTTGAATTGACTTAGTTTGAATTTTTGGCATTAATTGTAGAATGGAAGGAACATTTCCGTAACAGTTTTCTCAGCGACTACATAACACGCAGCCTTCTTGATATTTGGTAAATGTGACTTGCATTAAATATGTGGTCCCAAGTTCAGGTTATCGCTTAATCCACTTCCTGTTTACCGACTTAGTAAAATGTTTCGACATTACTGGTCAAGTGGTAGTAATTTTTGTAACATCACAGCCTCAATGAGTCATGTTATTTGGTATAAAACAAATTCAACCCGGCCATTTTTTGTCTTTTGACCCTTTTTATTGAAGTATTATCCAAAATTTGTATTTCGCCTTGTTTTAATGATGTCAAATTGTTAAAATTTTCATGATGTAAACACACTAAGGGAGTGTATTTTTAGCAACCATACTACCTTTAAAGAAAAGAAAAAAGAGGTAAATTTCTATTACACTTGATTGCATTCCTCTTGCTCAAAAAAACACTAACTAAATAACATTAAAGTATTTTTAAACATTTGCTTGTTTTTTAAATAAAGGAAAATCCAATTTTAAGATCCTATTCTTAAGGTGAGCGATATAGGGCCAATCCATGGCCCTCTTTGTTTTGTTATTGTAAATAGTTTTTATATTATTTTCGTAATTAAATGGCTGTAAACAAATGGCCCAAAATTTTTATATTCTAAAGTCTGAAGTCAGTATTTTGGATACGTATCGGCATAGGCAAACATAAAGAATCGCAATATGTACGCATTTCTTAAAAGTATGCAATACATATCGTGAAATGGGCATTGTTTTGAAAAAACCCAAAAATATTGTGATATGTATCGTGATTAGAAAAAAATGACAATGCACAGCCCTACACATCAAGAAGATGTGGTCGGTCCAAGAATTACGTTCTACCAAAAAATTCAAGGGGTCAAACTAACATTTTTGAAAGTTTCAACTTATCACAATTAGAAATTAATAGGGTTACAGCCAATCGTGTCCGTGGCTGTAACTTTGGGTCAATGCAATGGAAGGATTTTAAAATAAATGTTAAATGCATAAATGTTACAACATCAAGACGATATGTCGCTTCCAATAATCACGTCCCTACATCAAAGGTCAAGGTCACACTACCATTTAAAATTTAACTTTATCACAATAAGAGTTTATAGGTACACACATTGGTGTCCAGGCTGTAACTTTGTCATTCATCAAAGGATTTTAAAATAACTAGGCATATATGTCTACCACATCAAGATGACATGTCACAACAAAGACCAATGTACACACTTATTATGCTCCTTTCGGGGGAGCATAGTCGCCGCCTTGTCCGTCTGTCCGTCCGTCCGTTTTCTTGTCCGGGACATAACTTTGAAACAACAAAGAGGTTATCATTGAAATTTGTAGGTAGAATAGATCCCTTATTTGAAGTAGGTGTGCAGTGCACAGGAACCGGTAACTCTGGCTTGCCTAATTTTTAGCTCACCTGTTCACAAAGTGAAGGGTGAAGCTTTTGTGATAGCTTTTCGTCCGTCCGTCCGTAAACTTTTACTTTAAATGAAATTCCTCATAAACCACTAAGCCAATTTCATCCAAACTTCAACATGAATGTTCTTTGGTGGTCACCTTTGAAATTTGTTCAAGATAATTTAATTCCCATGCAAATAACTCGGTTGCCTGGCAACGCCAAAAGAAAAAACTTTAAATATCTTTCTTCTAAAAAAATCCAAAGAGCTAGAAGCTTAAGATATTTAGGCCATGAAACATATTCGCTCTAATGGGTGTCCTAACTAAGTTTGTTCAAAAAAAGCCCTGGGGTTCAAAATTGGCCCCGCCCCAGGGGGGAAATGATTTTCCCTAAATGCTTATAGTAAAAATTTTAAAAAATCTTGTTTTAAAGAACCCAAAGAGCTAGAGCTAAGATATTTAGCATGAAACATGTTCTAATGGATGTCTACCAAAAGTTTGTTTCAAAATAAGAGCCCTGGAGTCAAAAATTTGGCCCCCCGCCCCGGGGGTCATTGATTTTTCCTTATATGTGTATAGCAAAAACTTAAAAAATCTTCTTTAAAGAACCCAAAGACTAGAGCTAAGATATTTAGCATGAACATCCCTCTAAATGTTTGTTCAAATAAAAAACCCTGGGGTAAAAAATTGGCCCCCCCCAGGGGGTCATTGATTTTCCCTTGATGCATATAGTAAAACTTAAAAAATCTTCTTGTAAAAGAACCCAAAGACCTAGAGCTAAGATATTTAAGCATGAAACATCCTCTAATGGGGTCTACCAAGTTTTTTGGTTCAATAAAAGCCCTGGGTCAAAATTGGCCCAGCCCCCGGGGTCATTGATTTTCCCAATATGCGATATAGTAAAAACTTAAAAAAAATCTTGTTTTAAAGAACCCAAAGAGCTAGAGCTAAGATATTCAGCATGAAACATGTTCTAATGGATGTCTACCAAGTTTGTTCAAATAAGAGCCCTGGAGTCAAAATTGGCCCCGCCCCGGGGGTCATTGATTTTCCTTATATGTGTATAGCAAAAACTTAAAAAATCTTCTTTAAAGTACACAAGACCTAGAGCTAAGATATTTAGCATGAAACATCCTCTAATGGGTGTCTAACCAAGTTTGTTCAAATAAGAGCCCTGGGGTCAAAATTGGCCCTGCCTCGGGGGTCATTGATTTTTCTTTATATGTGTTAGGCAAAAACTTAAAAAATCTCTTCTTTTGAAAAAACAAATAGCTAGAGTTTAGATACTAAACTTGAAAACATCTTCTAGTGAGTGTCTACCAAGTTTGTTGTAAATAAAAGCCCTGGGGTTCAAAATTGGCCCCCGCTCTTGGGGGTCATTCATTTTCCTTATTTGTGTATAAACAAAAACTTAAAAAATCTTCTTTGAAAAAACTCAAATAGCTAGAGTTTAGAATATTAAGCACGAAGCATCCTTCTAGTGAGTGTCTACAAAGTTTGTTCAAATAAAAGCCATTGGTCAAAAATTGGCCCAGCCCCGGTGACATTGATTTTCCTTATATATGTATAGCAAAAACTTAAAAATCTTTCTTTGAAAAAAACCCAAAAAATAGCTAGAGTTTAGATATTAAGCATGAAATATTTTCTAGTAAGTATCTACAAAGATTGTTTCAAATAAAAGCCCTTTGTCAAAAACTGGCCCCCTGCCCCAGGTGTGTCATTGTTTTAAACTATATGTGTAAAGAAAAAACTTGACCAGCTAAACCTTAGATGTTTAGCATGAAACATCTTCTAATGGGTGTCTTCCAAGTTTGTTCAAATAAAAGCCCTGGGGTTTAAACTGGCCCCGCTCCGGGGGCCTATATACAGGTGAGCGACTTCAGGGCCATCATGGCCCTCTTGTTTAATTATTCCCCTTTGTTAATTTTTACACTTTGAACTTTGTCCGGGACATAACTCTTAAAGTATAAGAGGTATCAACATGAAACTTTGTAGGTAGATAGATCTCATTAAGTAGGTGTGCAGTGCACAAGAACTGTAACTCTGCCTTGCCTAATTTTTGAATTATTCCCCTTTGTTTATTTTTAAAAATAGAAATACTGTTAAATGTCTATTTCTAGAGAACTTATTGATGAATGATCACCAAACTTTGTTTGTAGCATTCTTGGGTAGTCTTTTATCAAGTTTGCTCATATTATTTTGATTGGCCCCCTTTAGGGGTCTCTAGGTCCAAAAATAGAAAAACCTTTAAATGTCTTCTCCTACAGAACTAATTGATGGATGATCACCAAACTTTGTCGGTAGCATTCTTGGGTAATGTTTTATCAAGTTTGCTCATATTTATTTGATTGGCCCCTTTTAGGGGCCACTAAAGCTAAAAATGGAAATACCGTTAAATGTCTATTTCTAGAGAACTAATTCATGGATGATCACCAAACTTTGTCTGTAGCATTCTTAGGTAGTTTTTTATAATGTTAAATAATATTATTTTGATTAGCCCCTTTTAGGGGCCGCAAAAGCTAAAAATAGAAATACCTTTAAATGTCTATTTCTACAGAACTTATTGATAGATGATCACCAAACTTTGTCTGTAGCATTCTTGGGTAGTCTTTTATCAAGTTTGCTCATATTATTTTGATTGGCCCTTTTTAGGGGCCGCTAGCTAAAAATAAAAATACCTTTAAATGTCCTTTTCCACAGAACCAATTGATGGATGATCACCAAACTTTGTCTGTAGCATTCTTCAATGGGTACTCTTTTATCAAGTTTGCTAAGATTTATTTGATTAGCCCCTTTTATGGGCCTCTAAAGCTAAAATAAAAAAAACCTTAGAACATCATTTTCTACTGAAATAATTAATAGACTGATGATCACCAAACTTTGTAGCATTCTTACGTAGTCTTTTATCAAGTTTGCTCATATAAATTTGATGAGCCCCATTTAAGCTAAAGCTTACATGCCCCAGGTCATGGCATTTCTTCAAGTTATTGTTTAAACATATTCTTTGCTCAAATTAAATATTAGAATATATTGACATTCCAACACTGAAAAGCAGTTGTTTCTGGTGAGGAACTCAGGGCCATCATGGCCCTCTTGTTGAATTATTGCCCTTTGTTTATTTTTACACTTTGAACTTTGTCCGGGACATAACCCTTAAATTATAAGAGGTATTAACATGAAACTTTGTAGGTAGATAGATGTCATTGAGTAGGTGTGCAGTGCACAAGAACTGTAACTCTGCCTTGCCTAATTTTTGAATTATTCCCCTTTGTTTATTTTTACACTTTGAACTTTGTCTGGGACATAACTCTAAAACTATAATAGATATCAATATGAAACTTTGTAGGTAGATAGATCTTATTGAGTAGGTGTGCACTGCACAAGAACCGTAACTCTGCCTTGCCTAATTTTTTAATTATTCCCCTTTGTTTATTTTTACACTTTGAACTTTGTCCGGGACAAAACTCATTTTGCCTAATTTTGGAGTTATTGCCCTTTGTTCATTTTGACACTTATAACTTTGTCCAGGACATTCTTCTAAAATTATAAGAGATATCAACATGAAATTTTGTAGATAGATTGGTCTCATTGGGTAGAATTGCAGTGCTAACTCTGCCTTGCATTATTTTGAAGTTATTGCCCTTTGTTTATTTTTAATTCTTACTTTTGTCCAGGACATAACTATTAAACTATTAGAGATATCAACATGAAACTTTGTAGGTAGATAGATATCATTGGATGGAACTGCAATGCTTAAAGAACCTCAACAAAGCCTTGTCTAATTTTGGAGTTATTGCCCTTTGTTCATTTTTACTTTTTGAATTTTACCCGGGACATAACTCTGAAACTATAAGAGATATCATCAGGAAACTTTATAGATAGATATATCTCATTGAAAAGAAGTGTAGTGCAAAAACATAACTCTGCCTTGCCTAATTTTGTAGTTTTTTTGCCCTTTGTTCATTTTTTTATACTTTCCTGTGTCAAAAACCTTCTCAGGGAGCATCACCCGGTTCAACCGGTTCTTGTAGTTTGAAGGTACTCGTTCTCTTGAGAAGAGTTTGAAGAACACCTTCATGTCCAGACTGTAACTTTGTCATACATGGAAGGATTTTAAAATAACTTGACACAAATGTCTACCACATCATGACACCCGGGTGTAAAAAGTCCATGCTTTTCCAGGGATTTCCATGGAAAATAAGAGGCTGGAGTATTGGAACAAAATTTTCCAGCCTGAAGGTGAGAAAAAATGGGCTGGAAAAACAGGGAAAAAACATGGAACATTTTCCATGCTGCATGGAATATTTTCCATGTTTTCCATGGAAAAGCATGGACTTTATTCCATGCTTTTCCATGTACATGGAGTATTGTACAAAAGTATGGATTTTTTCCAGGGTATTCCATGTGTCTGCCAACCATAGAGGCTGGACTTTTCACCATGGTAAATAGTCCAGCCTTGATGGAATAACATGGAAAAAATCCAGCCTAATTCCAGCATCCCTGAATGTTCTTAAAATGTAAAATTCTGGGACAGAATTCAGCACAGGAATGTTTTGGGTGGAATTTTTATGAGTTTAACATGATCACATATTTCTTTTACAAAATTTAATACATATCCTTTAGTCCAAATACAGAATAGAACACCCTACATTCACACTAACACAAACAGTTTTTTTCAAGCTGCAGGTTTGGTAGGTTCTGGTTTTCTTAGAATCCAACACTTTGTTTTTAGCAATTATTTTGCTCTTAGTCTGTCAGTGAGAAACTGTTTCAATCTTAAATTTGTTTCAAATGTTTCTGATTATTTAAATTACTATTTCTTTTATCGAAGTCTATTTTTAGTCCTCTGCCTGTGTTTCCTAGAACTTCTTGTGGTTGTTCTCACCTTTAAAGATAAAATTCATAATTAATTAAACACAGATGCGGTAATGAATTATGTTTAATTGCATATATGCAGTTATATTTCATATCTTTTAATAACATCAAATCTAATGTTTCAACAGTTATGATTAACTATTAAATATTAACTATGCTTATGCATATTCAAAAATACTCAAGCAATGCAGTATATCTTATTTTAAAGTGCACAAGTGTTTAAGAATTTCTCTGTACATTATGTATAAGAATTAAGTAAATTTGTGACATTATTTATTACCCAGTATGTATTTTTTCAAGAAAAGACATGGAATAAAAAAGTATTGAGATTTAAAAATATACCTTTTCAGGATTAACACTGCACATCATTATTAAACACTGCCGGTAATTCTCACAGTCAGCACTTGTCAAAGCCTGCAAATTATGTATGTATATTGTAAAATGTAATTTTAGATTGTTCAATTGAAAACACAACACATACATGTAAAATAACAAATGATTATGATGTACAAAACTACTGATTGTACCATTTAGTCCTATTTAATCAAATTGATTTAATTTGTTTAATTTGTAGGAAATGAAAAAGATCTACTAACTTGTCATTTAAACAATATACACAATCATTACAAAGAAATCATTGAATAATTTATATTTTACAGATTATACATGTATAGATTAAAACAATTGTCAGAAAAACAAATATAAAATAATATGAAAATATAAAAACAACCTTGATCTCTTGTTACAAATGTTAATAGTTTGATATATAACCTGTTTCTGCATTGATGTAACTTAAGGTTTATAAATACCTGATTCTGTTGTATATCTCCTTGATTCTGATTGTTATGACATACCAATACTTAAACACTTTAAAATCTTAAACAATATCTCCAAAACTGCTAAAATATCGAGTACATCCTCTGTAATTTGCACTCTTTGCTGACTCAGATATCTTAGAATTCAAAATTTACAACAGTTACTGGACAGGTCTATCATTATGTAAAACAGGGTAAATCTACTCATCATTTTAACTTTTATTCTTTGAACGTGAAAGAAAATATCAAATAGCTAATAGATATATAGATTTTAAAGATCATTACTGTAACATATTTTTGTACAAACTAGAACTATGGCTGAATGCGATTCATACCCCCACCAATGTCCTTGACAGAAGACCACTTGGAAAGGTGGTTAAGGGAATAACTTATGTGGCACAAATACATAAAAAGAAATTATCTCTGGTGAAAAAAATACTAATTGTACAGGTAATAGTATAAATATATATTATCAAATCATGTTCGAAACAGTTACAAATAACCTTTCATTTTCCCAATGTATTAAACATTTTATTTATAAGTCAATTTTTGACCTTCAAGTGTGGCCTTGACCTTAATCTGGCACAAGGGTAAGATGGGTTTTGCACATCACCCAGTTTGGTTGAACATTTGAGTAAAGTTTGAAGAAAATCCTTCCATTAGTATAGAATTTATAGAGTAGACACAATATATTGTCTAGTATTGGTTGTATGTAAATTTGAAGACTTAAAAAGGGGCATAACTTTGTCAAAATGCAATACAGAGTAATGAAACTTGACCTGCATATCTTATTTGCCACACCTCATATATCTTTTAAGTTTCAAGCAAATGCCTGCGCTAGTTTCAGAATTATTCAAGTACATGTTAAAATTTAAGAACATTTTCTAAGTCAATTTTTGACTTTCAAGTGTGACCTTGACCTTTAGCCGGCACAAAGGTGACATGGATTCTGCACATAACCTTGTTGAGGTAAAAATTTGAGTAAAGTTTGAAGAAAATTCTTCCATTAGTATAGGATTTATAGAGGCGGACACAACATATTGTCTAATATTTGATTGTATGTAAATTTGAAGTCTTAAAAAGGGGCATAAACTTTGGTAAAATGCAATACAGAGTTTATGAAACTTGAAGCGAACAGCATATCGGAATTGTGACCCTTCAAAAATATTTTAAGTTTCAAGCAATACTTTTTCTAGATTTAGAAATATTCAAATAAATGTTAAAATTTAAGAATATTTTCTAAGTCAATTTTTGACCTTAAAGTGTGACCTTGACCTTAAGCCAGCAGAAGAGTGGATATAAGTTCTGCACATCCCTGGTTGAGATGAACATTTGAGCCAAGATTGAAGAAAATCTTTCAATTAGTGTAAGGACTTACAGAGCGGACATGACATACTGTGTGTAATATTAGATTGTTTGATATTTGACCTTCAATTGTGACCTTGACCTTGAGCTGACACATGGGCAACATGGATTCTGCACATCCCCTTGTTGAGGTGAACATTTGAGCCAAGTTTGAAGAAAAATCTTTCAATTAGTGTAGGACTTACAGAGCTGAACCACAACATACTGTGTAATATTTGATTGTTTGATATTTGACCTTCAATTGTGACCTTGACCTTGAGCTGGCACATGGGCAACATGGGTTCTGCACATCCCCTTGTTGAGGTGAACATTTGAGCCAAGTTTGAAGAAAATCTTTTAAGTAGTGTAGGACTTACAGAGCTGACACGACATACTGTGTAATATTTAATTGTTTGATATTTGACCTTCAATTGTGACCTTGACGTTGAGCTGACACATGGGCGACAAGGGTTCTGCACATCCCCTGGTTGAGGTGAACATTTGAGCCAAGTTTGAAGAAAATCTTTCAAGTAGTTTAGGACTTACAGAGCGGACACGACATACTGTGTAATATTTGATAGTGTTTGATATTTGACCTTCAATTGTGACCTTGACCTTGAACTGACACATGGGCAATATGGGTTCTGCACATCCCCTTGTTGAGGTGAACATTTGAGCCAAGTTTGAAGAAAATCCTTCAATTGGTATAGGAGTTATAGAGCGGACACGAAAATGGAGACGGACCGACCGACGCGACAAAGCGAATCCATTATAGCCCCCCCCCCACATTTTGTGGTGGGGGTATAAAAAGATTGCAATGTCCTAGACACATTCTGCATTCTGAAATTTATAATGTTATCTCTCCCCAAAATAATCTCATGGAACAGCCTGATCTGTCGGATTGACCAGTGGAGTAAATTAGTCATGCATAGATGGTTGGAAAATGCTGGTCAATGAGTTATATCAGAGCTCTGATCTGTGTAGCGTAAAATCTCAGTGGATGTAGTATTTATTTTCCTAAATAAAAGCAATATATATTGATCAATTTAATATAGAATATATATGAGATTCTTTCATGCACTGTTTTTGTTTTGTTTATTTATTTATTTATTGTTATCCAAAAACATGAATTCTTAGAATTTAAAAATAGCAAGCAATGCAATCCCATCTGGATTATTATAGTGTCTGAATGATTGAATCACAGACTTTAATTAATTTATAGTTAACTTAAAGCCTGTAATTAAATGGATATTATTTCATTGTACATAAACTTCATGTAGATTTATTTAATTAATAATATTTAATATGTATTTAACAATCAATTCATTTACATCTTTAGCATAGACATTTTTCTGAGATACCCTTTTCCAACTACATGAATGTATAAAGTGTGAAATTTCAAATCATTTACAGAAATTGTATTAAAATAAATGATGATTTTATATTTTCTATGTAAATTTACAATATTGAGCTGAATATATACAGTAAGATTTCTTGTTGTAATTTTTACAAGTTTTTCCAGCATACTTAGAGAAAGTTTAACACATTTCCAGCATTAAAAAAATGTAAGTTCCACTTTCCATGCTACATGGGAGTAAAGTCCATGGTTTTCCAGTCTTTAACCACAAATGTCCAGCCAATTTCCAGCAATGCTGGAAATGGCTGGACCAGAAAAGTCCATATAGCATGGAAAAAATACCAATTCTCCATGAATTTCCATGGAATTCTATGCTTTTCCATAGTTTTCCAGGGTTTACCAGCCTCTCTTCCAGACGTACGCTGGAAAATCTACACCCGGGTAAGGCTCATATCCGTCTGTCCGTGTGTCCCCACTTACACAACAATCATGTCCAGACTGTAACTTTGTCATGCATTGAGGGATTTTGAAATAATTTGGCACAAATGTATCTCATAACAAGATTTTGCTGCGTCTAAGAACTACGTCCCTTCTTCAAAGGTCAAGGTCACACTTATATTTTGAAGGTTCATGCTATCACAATAAGAGATTACAGGTACAATGATACAAAGAACAATATTATTCAGCAATTAGTTACTTTCATTCTCTTCTTTTCATAATATTTGCATGCTTATTATATAATAAGAAACCTTTTCGGGGGCATTTGTCACTTGGGTGACAGCTCTTGTTTTGTTGGATATACTACCAGATGCCAATTTATAAACAGCATTTTAATAAAGTTATTGATCTCCAAGTTTTCAAAAATTGTTTTGGTTTATTTTCTTTTGGAATAAATGTTACTGTTCTTAGTTTTTGACTTCTTGAAATAGTATTTACATAATTTCCATAATTTATAGTCCTAACTACAAAATGCCCCTTCGGTTCCAAAACGTGTTAGAAAAGTTTGTTACTGGGCTTGTAATATTTTTCATATTATTTTAATTGTTAAAGATCCTGTATGTTTTGAAATTGATATTATAACTGTGTATACCACACTTACAAGAAATTACATATGTATATAACTATGCAAATAAAACAATTTTCAAACAACGATGAATATGTAAAATATGTACTGCAAATATTTTTGCACATTATATGTAATCAATTAATTATATGCACTCATTTCTTATTGGAAAATTTGACTTAGAATTTATAGAAAATAAATTTGTAATAACCTCCCTTTATTTAGATGAAAAGTTAAATGGTAATATCTTTATAAATTATGCTTATTGGAACTTACAATATTGACAAATTTTAATTTGAGCATCATATTTATATAATAAAACTATAAAAAAATTGTGTTACAGGATCTTTAAAGAAACTTCATCATATGAGAGTAAACCTTCAAGCTTTAGAGATTCATCATTTGTCAACTTAGTATCTACACAATTTCTCAATTCTCTATCAATGTTTGATTCTGCAGTCAAATTGACCTCATAATATGAATTTTCATAATAACAACAAGTTTTTTTCTAATATATACTTTTGGTGATAAATAAATGTTCCATCATCCATTTCTATAAAAGGTATGACTTTGTCTGAGCAATGTGATTTCATTAAACTTAAAAAACTAGGTAGAAGATTTTTCTCCGTTATTGAATTTCCATAAACCTCTTCCATGATTCACGTGAACAAAAAAAAAATATCTAAAGATATAATTGAATGATCAGACTTGTAGCTAACATCAATATCAGTTAGCTCAGGGTGAGCTTTTAGGATCGTTGAATGTCCGTTGTCCGTCCACATTTGTTTGATAACACTCTAGTGGTCACATTTTTGCCTCAATCATCATCAAACTTTGTCAGAATGCTTGTCTAGGTATTTGCATAGATGAGTTCGAACATTGGTCATCAAGGATGAAAAACTAAGTGATAAGAGCTAAAAATAGAAAAACCTTGTTAAAACTCTAGTGGTCTTTTTTTTACTCACTTGTCATCAAACTTAGTCAGGATGCTTGTTTAGGTAATTGCTCGCATGAGTTTCAATAAGGGTCATCTCTGATAAAAAATTAGGTCAAAGGAGCTAAATATAGCAAAATCTTTTTAACACAAGTAGCTACTGTTTTGATCGAAATATCCTGGACATTGGTCTGATTATAACTAAAGAACACATAGACCTAAGAACTTCAAACTGGGCATGGTGATTGGTCATGACCAGCAGATGACCCCTATTGATTTTGGGGTCAAGGGGTCAAAGGTCACATTGACCTTGTAGGTAAAAACGGTTTTGGATCAATAACTAAAGAACGCTTAGGCCTTGGAACTTCAAACTTGGTATGATGATTGGTCATGACCAGCAGATGAATGAACCCTATTGATTTTTGGGTCAATGGGGCCAAAGGTCAAGGTAACATTGACCTAGTAGGTAAAAATAGTTTCCAGAACACTTAAGCCTAGAAACTTCAAACTTTGTATGATGATTGGTCATGACCAGCAGATGAACCCTATTGATTTTGGGGTCAAGGGGTCAAAGGTCAAGGTCACATGACCTTGTAGGTAAAAACGATTTCCGATCAATAACTAAAGAATGCTAAGGTCTAGGAACTTCAAACTTGGTATGATCATTGGTCATGACCAGCAGATGACTCCTATTGATTTTGGGGTCAAGGGGTCAAAGGTCAAGGTCACATTGACCTTGTAGGTAAAAACGGTTTCCAATCAATAACTAAAGAACAATTAGGCCTAGAAACTTCAATCTTGGTATGATGATTGGTCATGACCAGCAGATGACCCCTATTGATTTTGGGGTGAAAGGTCAAGGTCACAATGACCTAGTAGGTAAAAACGGTTTTCGATCAATTATTAAAGAACACTTAGGCCTAGGAACTTCAAACTTGGTATGATGATTGGTCATGACCAATAGATGAGCCCTATTGATTTTGGGGTCAAGTGGTCAATGTCATATTGACCTTGTACTTAATGACAGTTTCTGACTAATAACTCAACAACTCAAGTTGCCTTGGTTGATATTGTTATATTAAACTAAAAATGCTTTTGGTATACCCATTTGAAGGTCTTATGTAATATCACAACTTGCCTGCCATTAATGAGGCCTACATGATTCATAAAATTTATGCATATATTATTTGGTAAGATTTCTTATAACTTAAATTGCTGCACACAACCTATGGGGTCACAATAATAATTACTTTGTGACTAGTCATGACCAGTAGATACTAGATAACCCTTATTAATTGTTCACTGGGTCAGAAGTCATGCATAATAACCTGATAACATGACTAATTGGCTGCCGGTAGGGGGCATACAATTGTTTTACAAACAATTATCTTGTTATGATATCTAATTTAGGATTTTGTACTAGATTATAGTATAGTCCAAGCAAATTATTCATTTTCATTAAAGGTATCAATATCAACAAAAATATTTTTTAAGAATTTGGACTATATAATTATGTTAGGTGCATAAATATTGACTTATATTAAAGTCAAACAATACCTGTAAAATATAGAACATCCATTATCAGCGGTTTTAACTGAATTAATTTTAATATTGAAATTCTTTCTGAATTAAATTGCTACACCCGTGGCATTTGATTTTCTATGACTAAAATAGCATAAACTATTCCACTTGCAGACAAAGTATATCAGCTTCTTTAGTTTGAAAAAGATTTAACACATCACATCTTTAAATACTATCATTTAAATCACGGCAACCGCAACAATAAATTTTGAGACTACTTTATCATTTACAAATTTCCTTTTTTTTGTACAATATATGTATATATTTGTGTTGTTTTGTAGAAAACTGGAGACGGTTTTAGAAAATTTGGAGCCATTATTTGAGATGGATCATCTTCTACCACGTACATTTATGACAGTGATAAATCTGAATGAGTTGGAAAAAGTCATTATCACAGGCAAAATACCAGTTGAAACATGTTTGGCTACTATCACCTATTACGCTAAAATGTACCAACCAGAAATGCATTTTGACTATTATAACAGATGTAATTATTTTCTGGACCCAAGCCTTGAAGAAAAGGTATTTGTCAATAGCAGACATGCATTACTAGTAATGAAACTGGTACTGCTGTACATTCTGCACTATTTTTGCAAGTACTTGTACCGATACTGAATTGCTCATTCAAAAGTTTGTGCAGTTGGTACTGCATTATTAACTCAAAAAAGTGGTACTGGTATACTGCAGAAACAAGGCAGTAATTACTTATGCTTACATTTAATATTGAAAGTGATAACTATTATCTTTAATGAATCTATCTATTTATTTTATTTTAGTTATGGATGATCATCAAACTTTTAGATCATGAATCTGATTTAAAAAAAAAAAAACATTATGTAAATTTATATGAGAAATTTTACTAGATCAAAATGTGGTCATGCCAACTTAATCAGTACCATTACCAGGACATATGTACTAGATTTTTTTACATAAAATACTGCAATACTAGTTACTTTATTTTGGAAGACAAATTAAGTACCAGTAGCAGTACTTTTATATTTTCACATAAGACACATAGACAAGCAACAAATACAATATAACATTGTACAGTCTTTATATCAAACATTTTATCCACAAGATAAGTATTAGAAAAACATAAATATTTTTTGGTTATTTAACGTGAGAAAACAAAAACTATTTCACCAAAAAATATTTATTATTTATGTTGAAGGTAAACCATTGTATTACCATATTACTGTTTATGGGATAATGTGCCCTCATCCAAGCCCTGGTGATGGATGAGGGGCATTATTGGAGTAAACGCCAGAGGCTGAGCATGTATACTTCCTTTCATAAACTTTGAAATAACAACAGTATTACTCCACCAAGAATTACCAAATAAGGATAAAGTCTGTAAAAGCATAGCTTTATGGGTATTCAAAACAGAATAAGATTTCTTATTACGATACAATGAAAACAAATAGTTCACTACTTCAAATTCAGTTGTGCAAAAGGGATTTTTATATTGTTTAGTACACCAAAAATACCATCGCTGCCATGCCAAACCATATTGTTTTCTTGTTCCTGGTCTCCATGCCAGATGACCTCAACAGCTTCTGGTGAAATGTTTCTATTGATGAATGATTTCCTGAGATAATAACACAAATCAAATTTAATGACTTCCCTAGAGGATTTGGAGATCTGCTGCGAGCCAATGTCAGTACATCTTTGTGACATGGCAACCTGACAGGAAAAGAAATCATACTGTGTAACACTAAAGGAAACCAGGGTTGAGATTTCGAAAAAGGCAAATTTAAAAGTGCTTTCTCAACCTTATTTTCATTGACTTTGTTTATAACTTTACTAATGAGATTAAAGTGTGGAAAAATATATGGCAAGAAACATTGCCATGATCTTGTAAAGGCATCATAGAAAAAAGCCCCTGATTCTGAGAACTAAGATACAAATTTACTTAATTGCTTATTTATTCTAGAGGCAAACAAATCAATATCAGGCAAAAAGAAATGTTAAGACAGCCTTTGAAAAATTACAGGTTTAATTAAGCATCCATCCATTCAGTGCTATCAGAAAAATTTCTTGAATAGAAATCTGCTGTGGTATTTTCTTTCCCAGCTATAAAAGAAGCAGAAATGAAAATATTTCTATCAAGACACCACTGCCATAAAGTTCTTGATAAACCATCTGAATATAATGAGGCCATACCACCCATGTCATTTATATAACTTCACTGCTGTTACACTGTCACTTTGAAATTCTATAAGAACATCAGTGCAATTATAATATAAAGATTGAAGAGCAAAATTAATTGCTGTCAATTCTAAAAAAAATTATGTGGTTTTTACATTCATCAACTGACCAGCGATCTTGTGCTGACTCATTAGAAAACAGATCAACACAACCCCATCCTAAAAGCGATGAATCCTTCCTACACATAAAATCTACCTTTCGTGGTCGTATTCTCTTTCCATTTTTAGCTCACCTGTCACAAAGTGACAGGGTGAGCTTTTGTGATCGCTTTTCGTCCGGCGACCGTCCATCGTCCGTCCGTAAACTTTTACTTTAAATGACATCTCCTCATAAACCACTGAGCCAATTTCATCCAAACTTCACAGGAATGTTCCTTTGGTGGTCACCTTTAAAAATTGTTCAAAGAATTTAATTCCATGCAGAACTCTGGTTGCCATGGCAACGGAAAGAAAAAACTTTAAATATCTTCTTTTAAAAAACCGTAAGAGCTAGAGCTTAGATATATTGGCATGAAACATCTTCTAGTGAGTGTCTACCAAGTTTGTTCAAATAAAAGCCCTGGGGTCAAAATTGGCCCCGCCCCGGGGGGTCATTGATTTTCCCTATATGCATATAGTAAAAACTTAAAAAATCTTCTTTTAAAGAACCCAAAGAGCTAGAGCTAAGATATTTAGCATGAAACATGTTCTAATGGGTGTCTACCAAGTTTGTTCAAATAAAAGCCCTGGGGTCAAAATTGGCCCCGCCCCGGGGGGTCATTGATTTTCCTTATATGCATATAGTAAAAACTTAAAAAATCTTCTTTTAAAGAACTCAAAGAGCTATAGCTAAGATATTGAGCATCAAACATGTTCTAATAGGTATCTACCAAGTTTGTTCAAATAAAAGCCCTGGGGTCAAAATAGGCACCGCCCCAGGGGGTCATTGATTTTCCCTATATGCATATAGTAAAACTTAAAAAATCTTCTTTTAAAGAACCAAAAGAGTTAGAGTTAAGATATTTAGCATGAAACATGTTCTAATGGGTGTCTACCAAGTTTGTTCAAATAAAAGCCCTGGGGTCAAAATTGGCCCCGCCCCGGGGGGTCATTGATTTTCCCTTTAATATGCATATAGTAAAAACTTAAAAAATCTTCTTTTAAAGAACCCAAAGAGCTAGGGCTAAGATATTTTGCATGAAACATGTTCTAATAAGTGTCTACCAAGTTTGTTCAAATAAAAGCCCTGGGGTCAAAATTGGCACCGCCCCAGGGGTCATTGATTTTCCTTATATGTGTATAGCAAAAACTTAAAAAATCTTCTTTGAAAAAACCCAAATAGCTAGAGTTAAGATATTAAGCATGAAACATCTTTTAGTGAGTGTCTACAAAGTTTGTTCAAATAAAAGACCTGGGGTCAAAATTGGCCCAGCCCCGGGGGTCATTGATTTTCTTTATATGTGTATAGCAAAAACTTAAAATCTTCTTTGAAAAAACCCAAATAGCTAGCTAAAAGCCCTGGGGTCAAAATTGGCACCGCCCCAGGGGTCATTGATTTTCCTTATATGTGTATAGCAAAAACTTAAAAAATCTTCTTTGAAAAAACCCAAATAGCTAGAGTTAAGATATTAAGCATGAAACATCTTCTAGTAAGTGTCTACAAAGTTTGTTCAAATAAAAGCCCTGGGGTCAAAACTGGCCTGGCCCCAGGGGTGTCATTGTTTTTAACTATATGTGTATAGTAAAAACTTAAAAAAAAATCTTCTTTTAAAAAGCCCAATGAGCAAGAGCTTAGATGTTTAGCATGAAACATCTTCTTATTATTCTACGAAGTTTGTGCAAATAAAAGCTCTTGGGTTAAATTGGCCCTGCAACGTTTGGGGGGAGGGGGGGGGGGGCCTATATACAGGTGAGCGACCTCAGGGCCATCATGGCCCTCTTGTTTGTTTTGACATTATCACACCACCAAATCAATTCATGTTTACTATCTTCAAAAAGCTGAACTTTATTTTGAAAGTTATTATCTGAACCTAAACCACAGATTTTATTTCTTTCTAATGAACTGTAATGAAGTGGGGCCTCTAAAATGGCATAGAAGGTATTAATTACCAAACCAATAAAAGATGCTAACTCTTGCACTTACACAACAGATTGTTGTAACAGATTGTGTGCCTTTTCAAGAATTTTTTTCTTCTGTGAGAAAAACTTAGGCTTGAGAATTTTAGTAATCACCCTTGGAGCTGAACTAAGACCAAAAGGTAGAACAACAAATTTCCAAACTGATCCTTTCCAATGAAATTTTAGATATTTCTGAAAATCAGAAAGAATAGGAACTGAAAAATATGCACCAGCAAGATCTACCGATGTAAAATAATCATTAATTTGGATAAGGTCTAACACAATTTTGAGATGTTCCTGTTTAAAATGTTTGTATTTGACAAATTTATTTAATTTTTTATATGCCCGAAAGGGCATATTATGTTATACCCCCTGGCGTCTGTCCGTCCGTCCGTCTCTTAGCAATTTGGTTTCCGGAGCATAACTTAAGTTCCATTTGACCCACAATGTTCAAACTTCATAGAATGATTGTCCATATTGGGTAGAAGATCCCTATTGATTTTGGGGTCAAAGGTCAAGGTCACTATTACTTTGATACTTAAAACAGTTTCCGTCCGTTAGCAATTTGTCCATTAGCAATTTGGTTTCCGGAGCATAACTTAAGTTCCATTTGGTCCTAAATGTTCAAACTCCTTAGGATGATTGTCCATATAAGGTAGAAGACCCCTATTGATTTTAGGGTCACAAGGTCAAAGGTTAAGGTCATTATTACCTTAAAACTGAAAACAGTTTCAGGAGCATAACTTAAGTTCCATTAGACCCACAGTGTTCAAACTTCATAGGATGATTGCCCATATTGGGTAGAAGGACCCTATTGATTTTGGGGTCACAAGGTCAAGGTCACTATTACCTTGATACTGAAAACAGTTTCCGTCCGTTAGCAATTTGTCCGTTAGCAATTTGGTTTCCGGCGCATAACTTAAGTTCCATTTGGCCCACAATGTTCAAACTTCATAGGATGATTGTCCATATTGGGTAAAAGACCCCTATTGATTTTGGGGTCAAAAGGTCAAAGGTCAAGGTCACTATTACCTTGATACTGAAAACAGTTTCTTGGGCATAACTTAAGTTCCATTTGACCGACAATGTTCAAACTTCATAGGATGATTGTCCATATTGGGTAGAAGACCCCTATTGATTTTGGGGTCACAAGGTCAAAGGTCAAGGTCACTATTACCTCGATACTTAAAACAGTTTCTGGAGCATAACTTAAGTTCCATTTGGCCCACAATATTCAAACTTCATAGGATGATTGTCCATATTGGGTAGAAGACCCCTATTGATTTTTGGGTCAAAGGTCAAGGTCACTATCACCTTAAAATTGAAAACAGTTTCCGGAGCATAACTTGGCCCACAATATTCAAACTCCTTAGGATGATTGTCCATATAAGGTAGAAGGCCCCTATTGATTTTAGGGTCACAAGGTCAAAGGTTAAGGTCATTATTAATAACTTAAGTATTAATCAACCTACATCTGTAAAATTTTATAGGATGAACAGCTTATTCCCATGTCTTACAAATGCTTCATCCTTACAAAAAAAAACACACTTTCGGGCATATAATGCTCCGCCTAGCGGTGCTCTTGTTCAAATATTATAGGCCGAAATTTACTATTTGGTTTTGGCACAATAAAAATATTAGAAATAATATCTCCCTCTTCTGGGAAGGAGGGGACAATAGCCCCTTCTTCATGTAACATTTTAACCTCATTATCAACAATTGCCTTTTGTTCTTGAGAAAGACCAATTTCAAAAGGAACTTTATCTTGGAAAGGAATTTGATCAAAATCTATTTTATAACCTTTAACAGTTTGTAAAATCCAAGGATCTTAGTAAAATTCTGCCAAACATTTTCGAAATACTGTAATTTTCATACCTGGCCTACTTGTTTGGGACACTTGCAGAAGTAACTGTTGCTACTGGGGGTCTTCTTGCCCTGAACTGGGAGCTACAACCTCTATAAGAACCAGACTGATAGTACATGTTATTGTATTGATTACCAGGACCATACTGCTGTCTACCTCTTCTAGGGTAAGGATATCTACTTGCAGTACTAAGCTCTACCTCAGAAAGGTCTATTATCATACCCTGGAAATGCAAGAGAAATACCAGTATCAGAATTTCTGATTTCCTTGGTTATATCATCCCCAAACAATTGAAATGTTATTGGGGTAGATTGGTTACAAATATAACAGGTACACTACCTGTTGCAACAAGATTTTGAATATGGACCAACATGCTGTTATAACTCTTATACTTCTTTTCTAGAATTTTCAATACTTCTGGATTGACAGTAGGAGGGCTTAAGTTGTCACAATTTTTGGGAATATTGTACTTTGAATAATATCCTCTGTACAGCATGCTGAAGTGCATGTAGTATTGATCAATTTCGCCAAAGAAGGGGATATAGAGTCCCCCCTGACAACACTCTTAAGCTTAGGGGGAGCCCATTCATCCCTTAAGTCTGACAACTTAGTATTATCAATGGGGTCATCACCAAACATAGCTTGCAACATTTTTGATGACATATCTTCATTTGCAGAGACTTTCTTCTGCTGTTAAAAAGCAAATTTTGAATCAGAAATATCTGAACTGTTCACCTCAACCCTTAAATTTGGGGGATGATTCGAGTCAAAATTTTCATCTACAATTTATATAAGTCCTCATAATCTAGGATAAATTGAGATTCATCCTCAAAATTTTCAAGTATTGGGAAACCAAGCTTTTTCTTGAGACTATCAATACCCTTCTGGGATAAATTTTCATTATCAAGCTTGTTTTCTTTACCTTTACTAGCCGTAGTAGCCTTTTCACTGCCTTTTTATTTTATTTTTTACTTTCTTTCTGAGAAATTTACAATTTTTACCTTTCTTTCCCTTATCTTTTGATCATTTGGGCTTCCCAGCCCATACAACAACAGACTTAACAGTCTCATTTGGTTTTTTGGACACAACTGTTATAAATGCTCCCTTATCAAGAGAATCATGTTCAAACCCAGAAAATTCCCCCTCAGAACTCAAATTATCTAGGGTTATTTTAGCGCGGGGTTCTTCGCCCTCACTCGAGCTCATTATCATTCTAAGGGCTACGTCCAAAGAAAGCTTGAAAACAGTAAAAGTAAATACAAAATATATGGCAATAAAATACAAAACTTATCCTGTTAAACAGGTAAAGAACGTAAACGAAGTCAAAAACAATTACAAAAAACTACTGTAAACACGTGTTGTTTGAACGTCTACACGATACCAGCGCAAAATTCATAATGACATAATCAGCTGGTTTACACTTCCTGGGAATGGAGGGGTCACGTGATTGGTGTTGCCGGTTTCATTTTGAAAGTGCGTTTCACGTTACTATTGTCGCTACTATCATGCTGAGTATACAATCATGTAAAGTCGAAGGCTTTTGCCAAAATAATGCTCAAGAAACATGGTACATTAAAATTACCTTTCATCTAATTCTTTTTATGACAACACAGCCTTTTGTTCCCCCTTACACCTCACTTAACCCATTACTTCATATACACGCCTTTTAACGCCTTTTTCACCCCCCCCCTCTTTGTTGTCTCAAATGGTGAAAAAATGCATTATTTAGGCCCTTAACACTTGTTTTTGTTTGAGAAATGTTGTTACAAAAAGTGACCACTTTTTCGGTGCGGCCCCCCAACCAAAAGATACATCAGGGGGTTGCCAGAAGGGGGATGTGCCCCCTTATGTTTGGGGGGGTTTGAAGGGGGGCGGAGTCCCCCTCATCGCCAAGAAAATTTTGGACTTGTGAGAGGCTATAAATGACCCCAGATTGATCATAAGGTAACGTGTAATCAACGCTGAAAAGCATTTGACTCTATCCCAATCCATTGAGAAGTTGCAGCACTTTGAAATCAATTATAATGGAAAAAATCAACGCAAAATAGTGATTTTTGGCAATTTTGAGATGTCCCCTCGTTGCCATGGTAACAGAAAATTTAAGCCTGAGCATGTTGTTGCAAGGGCAATGGTCCAGTTAACATTTGTGCCAAGTTTGATTAGTGTTGAAGCAGTTTTTATAGTATTATAGCAATTTGAACTTGTAACGGGAGACTTTTCAATGAAAACAGCCATTTTTCACAAAATGCTCATGAAGTAATGGGTTAAGTAATATAGCCCTTTATTAGTCCCCTACCGGTTTACCCTCCGTCCGTCTGTCTGTCTGTCCGTCCGTCCGTCCGCACGTCCGTCCGTCCGTCCACAAAACTGGATCCCGCGATAACGCAAAAAGTACTGAAAATATTTTAATGAAACTTGATATATGGATAGATGGCAGTATGGGGATTATGCAGGTCTTTTTCTTTTCTTCCTATGTTGAAAATTATGGTTGCTATGGCAACAAATAGACTGAAAATATGGCAAATTTTACACATAACCTGGATCCCGCGATAACGCAAAAAGTACTGAAAATATTTTTATGAAACTTGATATATGGATAGATGGCAGTATGGAGATTATGCACGTCTTTTTCTTTTTTCCTGTCCTGAAAATTCTGGTTGCTAGGGCAACAAATAGACTGAAAATATGGCAAATTTTACACATAACCTGGATCCAGTGATAACACAAAAGTACTGAAAATATGTTTATGAAACTTGACATATGGGTAGATGGCAGTATGGAAATTATGCACATCCTTTTCTTATCTTCCTATGTTGAAAATTCTGGTTGCTATGGCAACAAATAGACTGAATTTCAAGATTTCTGATTCTAGTTTTTAAGTATTTTCACTATAAGTTCTTTATTTCTTAAGGTATTTTCTTCAAACTTTAAATATAAGTTGCTTGTCATCAACCACATCATATGTGACAAGGTTTACAACTCTAGCACAAAATTTATCAGAATTACCTCACTTGAACTTAAAATTTTCATGAAAAAACATTGTTTTTTTTTAATAACTTCTTTTTCTGAATGTATCTACTTCAAACTTCATATAAATGTTTCTTATTATCACTCAACATTTGTGAGTGTTTAATACTCTAGCAAGACTATTTCCAGAATTATGCCCCTTTTGAACTTTTTTTTTGAGAAATTGGTAATTTTTACTCCAACTTCTTCAATCATGATATGATTTTAAAAATGTTATATTTTGATAACAGGGATGTTTAAAAAATAACTTTAGAGTGTCCTTCAGTCCGTCTGTCTGTACAAAAAAAAACTGTTTCCTGTGATCACTTTTAAAGATTTTTTTCAACAAATTTACTTAGAATAGGAACATAAGTGAATTAGGCCAATGGCCCTTCAGAATGTTGCTTGGGCTTTGACCGGTAGGGGACTTATGGATTGCTTGCAATACTATGATAATTGCTTGTCATTCTTCCCTTAACACCTTCATTATGATAACAAACTCAGAGCTCCAGACATTTATTGTTAAAACAAAATGATTTTCACCAAAAGCAAATTCAGTTTCAAATGCTGGTGTTCAAAAATGAATTGCTTTCAATTGTTTGAAAATCAGTGAAAATTGTTAAAAATGAAAGGAACAGTTTTTTTATCATACTATTTACTGTGGTATATTTAGTCAGAGTGATAACTGATATGTACCATAGCACCGCTCATGCAAACCATGTGTCACAGTTTTGTAGAGCTCCCTTTCAAAAAAAATGTGAAAATGATGTGGATACAAGCATAAAAAAACAACAACAAAAAAACTGTTATTTCTTTGTACATGCAATGCTAAATTTTGTAAAAAGAACAGAGAAATGAAACAAATACTTAGTCATGGAAAACTGAGCCTTTTATTGCCAATGGTGTAGGTGCTAATCTAATCCTTTATAAAACTCATGTAGTACCCCATTCAATATGGCCCTTTGACAAAAAACGAATTGTAAATTAAAAAAAAAAACTAATTGAATTTGAAATCTGGTAGTGAAAAAAACATTGCTGAACAAATCAAGAAGTATAAAACTAAAAGCATGAAAAAATATCTTGAGCTCTTTTTTAAACTGTAACAATAATGTTCAAATTTGGCATATATGTTCACATCAACAAGTCATGTGCAAAATCTATGCCACCATTGTGCCAGCGCAAGGGCAAGGTCACACTTGAAAGTCAAATTTCAGACAGTTTTGCATCAGAGAAAGTATTGGTCTCTCCTGTAACAGCTCTACATTTTAGCACACCTTAGCACAACCTGCTCATGGTAAGCTAATATGTTCCCATTCTGTCTTCCATGCATGTCAATTTCATTAATCAACATCTCCTTTGAAAGTTACACAACAGATATTTTGTGTATACTCACTTAATACTCATGATACCCAATTGGCTTTAAAGCCTACATATTATATTTCAAGAAAAGTTTCCGTGAGGAAAATGTAATAAGATTTTAAGAAAAGTAAAAAAGAAATAATTTATAAAATATTATGTTATACACAATTAATGACTAATTTTGCTGTATTTATTATTGTATGAGACCTGGTACATAATTAGTATGTCCAGCATAGTAGAGTATGAAAACTTTGTACAATTTTTTTTTATTGGACAAAAGTGTCATTTCCATGGTTATGGAATAGGTAAAAAGAATGGTAACAGAAATAAGTAGGTTAATATGTAACTCAGATGTTATTGTGTCAATCTTTTTTCCAGAAGGTTGGTATATGCATTGGTAGTCTACTGGACCAACTTGAAACAACTGTGTACAGGTATTTATATTGAGATAAAGTTTTAAATTAATTCATTTCCATATGACCAATGTTAACATTGATTAAAATAGAGCAATTTTAGACATACACCTGCATACAGAAGCTAAATTTGTGCAAAATATTTTATATCAGACACCATTTTACTCATTATACCCCTGCACAGCAAAGTTGTAAGGGGATATACTGGAATCAGCTTGTCCATCCGGCCGTCCCGCTGTCCATCCGGTCTATTTAAGAGAAGTAGGGGGCCATCTAACTGTAAACAGAACATAAGAGAACAATAGAGTTCATTCCGTAACAATAGAATAAGGGGCCATGGCCCTCAATTAAACAAAAGAAAATAACAAAAGAAATGGCCCTTTAGTCCATTTAAGTGGCACGTCCGTCTGGCTGTCCGTCGGGTTTTTTCTTGTCCGCCCAATATCTTAAGATTCATTTGACCCACAGTCTTCATATTTGGCATTGAGATTAGTCATGATTAGTAAATGACCCCTATTGATTTTGAAGTAAAAGGTCAAGGTCAGAGGGGCCTTGACTTCAAAAAGCTTGTCCGCCCAATAACTTAAGATTCATTTTACCCACAGTCTTCATATTTGGCATGGACGTTAGTCATGATTAATAGATAATCCCTATTGATTTTGAGGTCACCAGGTCAAAGTCAGAGGGGCCTTTGACCCATAGTCTTCACATTTGGTATGGAGGTTAGTCATGATAAGTAGATGACCCCTATTGATTATAAGGGGCCATGGCCCTCTATTAAACAAAAGAAAATAACAAAAGAAATGGCCCTTTAGTCCATTTAAGTGGCACGTCCGTCTGGCTGTCCATCGGGTTTTTTCTTGTCCGCCCAAAAACTTGAGATTCATTTGACCCACAGTTTTCATATTTAGTATGGGGATTAGTCATGATAAGTAAATGACCCCTATTGATTTTGAGGTCAAAGGTCAAGGTCAGAGGGGTCTTGACTTTAAAAAGCTTGTCCGCCCAATAACTTAAGATTCATTTGACCCACAGTCTTCATATTTGGCATGGAGGTTAGTCATGATTAAGAGATGATCCCTATTGATTTTGAGGTCACCAGGTCAAAGGTCAAGGTCAGAGAGGCCTTTGACCCATAGTCTTCACATTTGATATGCAGGTTAGTCATGATTAGTAGATGACCCCTATTGATTATGAGGTCACCAGGTCAAAGATCAAGGTCAGAGGGGCCTTGACTGAAAAAAGCTTGTCTACCCAAAAGCTTAAGATTCCTTTGACCCACAGTCTTCATATTTGGCATGCAGGTTAGTCATGATTGGTAGATGAACCCTATTGATTTTGAGGTCACCAGGTTAAAGGTCAAGTTCACAGGGGCCTTGACTAAAAAAATTAAGAATCCTTCATATTTGGCATGGAGGTTAGTCTTGATTAGTAGATGAACCATATTTATATTTAGGTCACCAAGTCAAAGGTCAAGGAAATAGGGACCTTGACTGAAAATGCTTGTCCACCCAAAAACTTAAGAATCCTTTGACCCCCAGTCTTCAAATTTGGCATGGAGGTTAGTCATGATTAGTAGATGACCCTAATCTATTTTAAAGTCACCAGGTTGAAGGTGAAGGTCACAGGGGCCTTGACTAATTAGACCTTGTCCTCCCAATTACCTAAGAATCCTTTGACCCACAGTCTTCATATTTGGCTTGGAGGCTAGTCATGACTAGTAGATGATCCCTATTGATTTTGAGGTCCCTCGGTCAAAGGTCAAGGGCTTTTATTACAATAATCTTGTCTGCTCAAATGTTTAAGAATGCCTTTCCACAGTTTATTGAGTTTTACATTTTCCCATTTGAAGCATATAATTATGTTCTCATATATTCATTATAAAACACCTCCAGGCAAAGCTGAATGAATGGGTGGGGGGGTATTGAAGTCATTTAGTGGCAGTTTCAGTTTTGAGTTCAGTAGGTCAAAGGTAAAGGTCATTTTGATCTTTGCCAGACTACATAACTTGGCAATGCACTGGCTTACTTCCCTCAGATTTGGCTGGGAGGTTGTCCTTGAGCTCTACAAAGTGGTATGCGGGGGTTACATTCACGCCATGACAGTTGCAGTTCTAGTTTCTGCAAAACGTCACAGTAGTCCAGTAAAATTTATGTGTATGTCAGAAAAAAACATCATTTTCCAAATGTTCTTGTTTGTTTAAAATAAAAAGAAATTGTGTGAAATAGGTAAAGATAGGTTGCATATTTGAAATAGAGCCATATAGCATTTAGTAATTTTAACTAGGGATGTCATCTGGAGCAGATACGGCCATCCGGAGATCCAAATCAAACATCCCGATGCATCTGGATGTTTAGATTGTTGTCATATTCTTTGTTGGCTGATATAACGTAACCATTATTTGCGGCCTTTTTCAAAGTGTAGTATTTCGTTTTACTTCCTTTTTAGCTCGACTATTCGAAGAATATGAGAGCTATTCTAGTCGCCCCGGCGTCGGCGTCAGCGTCCGCGTCGGCGTCTGCGTTGGTTAAAGTTTTTTGTAAAGTCAAATATCTCAATTACTGCTTGAGATATTCAATTGAAACTTACAATACTTATTTATAGTAACAAGGTACATCAGATTGACAAGTTGGATAACTCTGCCTACAATATTGACAGAATTATGCCCCTTTTTAACTTAGAAATTTTGGTTAAACTTTTTTGTAAAGTCAAATATCTCAGTTATTGCTTGAGATATTCAATTGAAACTTACAATACTTATTTAAGGTAACAAGGTACATCAGATTGACAAGTTGGATAACTCTGCCTACAATATTGACAGAATTATGCCCCTTTTTAACTTTGAAATTTTGGTTAAAGTTTTTTGTAAAGTCAAATATCTCAATTATTGCTTTAGATATTCAATTGAAACTTACAATACTTATTTATAGTAACAAGGTTCATCAGATTGACAAGTTGGATAGCTCTGCCTACAATATTGACAGAATTATACCCCTTTGGAACTTAGAAATTTGGGTTAAAGTTTTTTTTGTAAAGTCAAATATCTTAATTACTGCTTGAGATATTCAATTGAAATTTAAAATACTCTTTTATAGTAACAATGTTTATCAGTTTGCGAAATTGCATAACTCTGCCTGCAATATTTGCAGAATTATTTGCCCCTTTGAAACTTAGAAATTTTGGTTAAAGGTCTTCAAAGATATTTACTTGAAACTTTACACATGCACTTAGGGTCATAATTGGAGGGTCATAATTGTATGTCACTGACCAAGTTCCATAACTCTTTCTTGCATTAAGGCTGATTCATATCCCCTTTTCTACTTAGTCTCTTGGTTAATGTTTACATTCAAGTTTTACATATCTCAATAACTATTAAAGATATTTATTTAAAACTTCACATATGCATTTAGGGTCATTATTGTAGGTCACTGACAATGATCCATAATTCTATCTTGCATTTAGGCTGATTTTTCTCCCCTTTTTCAACTTAAAAATTCATGGTAAAGTTTTGCTTGTAAGCTGTTATCTCAATAACTACTGAAGGGTTTGTACCTTTTTTGGGACAATTTTATGCATTCATAATAATAAAGCAGTGATTAACTTGATAAAACATCTTAATAACAAGCCTTTGTACCTTTTCTGTCAAATTTATGTATTCATAGGTAATTAGTATTATTTTACTCAATTAAACACCCTTGTGACATTACCTTCCGAATAGTCAAGCCAATACTGTATAATTAGACTCTCTCTTAGGCCTATAACATGAATTTATGAAAAAAATTAGCTCTTTTGTGAACTTAAAAAATTTAACATTATAAAGGCTCTTTTACTATCAAGCACTTAGAATAGTCGAGCGTGCTGTCCTACCGACAGCTCTTGTTAATTGAATGTAAGGTATCAAAAATGTTTCGTTGTTGATTTTATTTTTTCTATATAGAATATGACTGATATCGATAAATTTAGTACATATGGTACTTACTATTTCAAATGAAATGAAAATGAAATTACTCGCCGATTGTCTCAATTCCTCAAATAGTGCTATAATACACAATAACACTTGCTCTCATTTGTGAAAACAAAATAACACCTGTTAAAAAATTAAATAGTATGATTCCATTGTTCAATAATACGCATACAATTTACACATGATGACCTTTGACAGGTGTGTAGCCGGCTTTTCAAAAGAATCTGCAAATATTTGATGCTTACCAACATGTAGCCCTGGCAGTTTGATTTAATTCATCAAAGAAGTTGCCAAAGCTTTCATGAATTACACACATTTTAAGTGTTCATAAATGAAAAAAAAACTGTGAAAAAAATGTTTTTTAAAAAATGCATGTTTGATATATACTAAAGGAGAAAGTTATTTTGTCGGATAATTATTGTATCAATTTCAATGAAAGCTGTGATAATTAACATATTAGTATTCGTAAGTGCATTTCTTGTTTTGAATATTTTATTTCTGCAGATTTTTCATTTTCTCAAGATAAGGAGTTGACGGGTCGGTAAGCCGAAATATATATAAAATTAATAGCCTAATTAAATATTAAAATTTGGACTTAAAAAATGTTACATAATTGCAAATGACAATCGTACGGGACTTAGAATATTCATCTTGAATACTACAAAACTTAAATTTGTTTGGTGTTCAATATAGATTGACAACATGTGTCATACCTGACTCATAATTATTATAGTAATTATTGATTTTTTGTGGTCTGCAGAGATTATGATGTGTATTTTCAAACTAAGGTACAATATACAATATGGTGTCAACACCACATCTACGTCGATTATCGCAACGCATGTTTTTTATCACATTTTCTCCATATTCTGAATTATTTTACAACCATCCAGGCCAGAAAATGGCTCCGGACACCGAATCATGATCTGAACATTTTGATTTCCGGACTCCGAATGACATCCCTAATTTTAACCGAACCGTGAAAAAACTAGAATGTAACACCATTCATTATGATTGAAATGATGAGGTATTATGTTTTTTAACCAAGCAGACCAGTTTTACATTTTACTGGTTCTGACTTCCAGCACAGTTAATAAATACAGGCTCTTTACAACCATCTAGTTAGGACTGTGGAACAATCAGGTGACATGGGTTCTTTTCCAGACTCTGTAGATCATTTTTGTTGTAATTGATCATGAGATCCTTTCTATGGTCATTTGCACAGTACCTGCTCTGGCATGTACAGAAGTTATCAGTTCCTAAGTGCAAAATTATTATGGTTAATTGGAACATTTTTTATTAATGTGAACCTGTCAAGCTATTAGAAACTTAATTAAGTGTAAATAAAATTTTAGTTTAATAAAAGATTTGTTCATTATCCCCCGCCGATGGAATCGTGAGGGGGATATAGTTTTGGCGTTGTCCTTCCGTCCGTCCGTCCATCCGTCCGTCCGAATTTCGTTTCCGGAGTAGTTCTTTGCAACTACTGGCTGGAATTCAACGAAACTTTATGGGAATCATCAATATCAAGAGGAGATGCGCATCTGACTGTCCGTTCGTCTGTCCGTCCATCCGTCCGTCTGTCTGTACGAATTTCGTTTCCGGAGAAGTTCTCTGCAACTACTGGCTGGAATTCAACGAAACTTTATGGGAATCATCAATATCAAGAGGAGATGCGCATATCATCGGCTTGTTCCGGTCAGACACTTTTACTCAGAGTTATGGCCCTTGATTAGTTATGTAGTATGCATATAGAGTAAAAGCGCTACTTCTCTGCAACTACTGGCTGGAATTCAACAAAACTTTATGGGAATCATCAATACCAAGAGGAGATGCGCATATCATCGGCTTGTTCCGGTCAGACACTTTAACTAGGAGTTATGGCCCTTGATTAGTTATGCAGTATGCATATGGAGTAAAAATTGTTTCCGCGCTACTTCTCTGCAACTACTGGCTGGAATTCAATGAAACGTTATGGGAACCTTCAATACCAAGAGAAGATGCGCATGTCGTCGGCTTGTTCGGGTCAAACACTTTAACTCAGAGTTATGGCCCTTGATTAGTTATGCAATATGCATATGGAGTAAAAATCATTTCCGGAGTAGTTCTCTGCAACTACTGGCTGGAATTCAACGAAACTTTATGGGAATCATCAATATTAAGAGGAGATGCGCATATCAACGGCTTGTTCTGGTCAGACACTTTAACTCAGAGTTATGGCCCTTGATTAGTTATGCAGTATCCATATAGAAAAATATTTGTTTCCTCGCTACTTCTCTGCTACCACCGGCTGGAATTCAATGAAACTTTATGGGATACTAAGAGGAGATGTGCATATAGTCGCCTTGTTCCTGTCAGATACTTATAACTCAGATTTATGGCCCTTGATTAGTTATGTAGTATGCATACATCTTATTGGCATTTCCAGATTTTACTATTTAACACAAAGTTATGGCTCTGTTATTTCCCTGAATATTTATCAAGTTCAAAGAATATTACTGTTTATGCCATGATTAATATATAAATAAAGCCTTATGTCTTCAGTTGTTGTGTTAATACATTTTGTAATAACCAGTACTCGGCGGGGGATATAAATTCAACGAATTTGCTTGTTCTATTTTAATTTTACCTGAATCCTTTGTATTGGGGTGGTGTCATCCAGACATTTAGATTTTTTTCATTATAAAATCATTTTAGCCACTACTGAGACCTGAGCAAACCATTAAAGAACATTACATATCAGGAAATTAGGTAACTCTCAATTCTTTTTATTGAAACAACTTTTTAATTGCCACCGCAGCATCTGCCATGCGGTGGCATATAGCGATTTACCTGTGTGTGTGTGTGTGTTCTATAGATTATATAGTGAACTTAAAAAATCTTCTTGTAAAAAACCACTTGTCCAATTTCAACCAAACTTGGCAGGATTGATCCATGGGTGAAGGGCTTTCAAAGTTGTTCAAAGATTTTCATTCCATGCAGAAATCTGGTTGCCATGGCAACAAAAGGAATTATAAGAATAAATTAAAAAAACTTCTTGTAAAGACCCAAAAGGCCTAGAGCTTAGATATTATGCATAAGGCATTGTCTGGTAGACCTCTACCAAGGTTGCTCAAATTATAGCCCTGGGGTCAAAATCGGCCCCGCCCAAGGGATCATTGATTTTCACTATATGTACATATAGTAAAAACTTAAAATACCTTCTTGTAACGACCCAAAAGGCCTACTGAGCTTAGATATTTTGCATAAGGCATTGTCTGGTAGACCCTTACCAAGATTGTTCAAATTATAGCCCTTAGGTCAAAATCGGCCCTGCCCCGGGGGGTCATTGATTTTCACTATATGTACATATAGTAAAAACTTAAAATACCTTGTAAAGACCCAAAAGGCCTAGAGCTTAGATATTTTGCATAAGGCATTGTCTGGTAGACCTCTACCCAGATTGTTCAAATTATTGCCCTGGGGTCAAAATTGGCCCTGCCCCAGGGTCATTGGTTTTCCTTATATGTATATAGTTAAAACTTAAAGTAAATACTTGAAGAAAATTTTTTTTCTAGCAATTGACAAATGCTAGAGGTTAGATATTTTGCATGAAACATTGTGTAGTGAACCTCTAGCAAGATAGTTCAAATTATAGCCCGGGGGTCAAAATTGCCCTGCCCCCCTCCCCGGGGGTCATTGATTTTCAATACAGTTGACTCTCGGTAACTCGAAATCCACGGAACTAGGTATTTTACTTCGAGAGAAACGGAATTCGAGTAACGTGGAACTACCGCCATTACGTTGACTTCGTACATGCATATACATGTACCTGATTGAATGTGCAAAGAAGTAGGTTTCCTATTGTTGTTAGCGGCAATGCTGCAATATTTAACCATTGAAATGACGGTAAATTACTATCAACTACAAATTATAAATGAACAAAAATATATCATTCAAAATTTAATACATGTATATTAATAGTGAAACATTAACACACAATTATATTTGATTTAATTGATCATCGGACGAAAACGAAATTAGCAACTATCGTGAACCGGAAGTACAAATTAATGTATGCAATACGACAGAACATTAATTATACAAATATCATTTACGTTGATAATACACATCAATGCCTAGGCTGTTATTTGACTAGGCTGTTATTTGACTAACACCCGTCAGACTGGCACAAGTCAACTTTTTTAAAGAAATGTAATTTAATTTTAATTTAGTTATCTAACTGTTAAAAAACCAATTAAAGTCGTGAAACGGATTAAAGACACTTTTACGACGTGTTAATAATACATGATGACCGGCAATTAAAAATTACTATGAAACGTGTAAATCACGAGTGACAACATCTTACCTTGATGTCGCCGACCTTTGATCAGTCGGCTGTTATCACACTTCGACTAATTGAGATGAAAATATGTGGACTTTAATTGACGGGACCAAATTTTCTTTTCGACTAAACAGGAGTCTCGGTAAGTCAAAATTTGACCTAACTGGGAAGCGGAGTTAAAATACAAAGATAAAGAAGGAAATTTGACAGGACTTTAGAAATTATTCGACTAAGGCGGAATTTTGAGTAAAGCGATTTTGACTTGTTGAGAGTCAACTGTATATACATATAGTAAAAAAGTCAAAAAATCTTATTGTCTGAAGGTACACGGCTTAGAGCTTTAATATTTGTTAAATGATATCATCTATAGGTACTCTACCCAAGTTGTTAAATTTGGCCTCTAGTGTCAAAATTAGCCCCGCCCCGGGGGCCATAGGTTTTCCTTATATGTATATAGTAAAAACTTAAAAAATCATCTTAATTTACAAAGGCTAGAGTTAAGATATTTTGCATGAAACATTGTGTAGTGAACCTCTAGCAAGATTGTACAAATTATAGCCCTGGGGTCAATATTGACCCACCCCCAGGGGTCATTGATTTTCACTATGTACATTTAAATTACTACTATGACGTCATTCCTTTGTTCTTACCATACTGTTTTTTTAATACAGTACAGGTAGGTGTCCAATATTAATGTGTAAGTCCAATATAAATCGTGTAACACATTAATATCAGACAGCGTGTCGTGTAGTGAAAAAGCTTGTATGACCACAGGACTTTGTGGACAATTATAAAAAAAAAAAATAAATAAATTAAAGAGAAAGTAAAGATTATACGACAAAACAATAATTGTTATCTGGCGATGATTTCTTAATAGCTCATTTCACAAATTCTATCTTCAAGCCTACTGGTTTTCAATTTCCAAGCTCTTAAAATCATATCACTGTTTACGTTTCCCTAGAAAAAGTTGCAGAGCGTCAATTAAAATATGATTTTAATTTGATTGTTTAATTTCTTGCCTATTGTCCGTTTTTCTTTTTTTAAATACATTAAGTTGAAAATCATCCTTGATTTGCTTCATTGTATGTACGTAATGTTTCAGTTAGGTCAACTTTTCAGTCAGCTTTTCAAATAAATGTAATAGAGAAATTCAAAACAAAGGCGCTTATTTGACTACATATGTATTTGACTTATATATAGAAACTATTTCAGACTCTGTGGTGTGAAAAATATCAATTTAAAAATAAGAAAATATCATTTTGTTGCATAAATATCCAAAAATTTACAATAATGGTCATTTTTACTCAACATTTTACATCCGTGATAGTTGAAGTAAATTAAACAAATATCATTTTTACACTTAAAGCCCTTCCAAACAATCAAACCTTCTCAGCCAATCATTCAAAATATCCGAGATTTAACACAAATTTGAAAACTTTTTATTGTTCCTATTTCTTATAAAAATCACCAGTGTAAATTGATGTATACTGTATGCGTGTAGATCCACAATTTTGTGTAACTGGTATAATTTGTGTATATCATTGTGTCCATGTACATAATTGGTCATATTTAAAAACACGAAAATTTCATGCTCCGGACATTTTGTTATTCAAGAGGCTACCTATAGGGTTTTGCAAGTAAGAAAAAATAATTGCTAAAACATTGAGATTGAACATTTCTTGCACAAAAATACATAATTTCTAATTATTCGATAGATAATATGATATTTGACAGTAAAAGTAGTAATTTAAGTAAGATATAAGCCTCAAACTGACCAATAAGTAAAATATTGAATTCCCTTCGCCTCATGAAATTCAATATTTTACATATTGGACAGTTTTCGGCTTATATCTACTACATAGTAAAAAATTTAAAAACCTTGTCTGTAGGTACAAGGCTTAGAGCTTTGATATTTGGTATATAATATCATCTATGGGTCCTCTACTAAAGTTGTTTTAATTATGCCCCTAGTGTCAAAATTGCCCTGCCCCAAAAGCGATAGTTTTCCTTCAATGTATAAAGTAAAAACTTAAAAAATCTTCTTCTCTGAATTGACAAAGGCTAGAGGTTAAATATATGGCATGAGACTTTGCCAAGTGAACCTCTACCAAGATAGTTCAAATTATTGCCCTGGGGTCAAAATTTCCAAGTGAACCTCTACCAAGATAGTTCAAATTATAGCCCTGGGGTCAAAATTGGTTCCTTCTCGGGGGTCATGATTTTTATTATGTACATATAGTAAAAAAATAAAAAATATTTTTGTCTGAAGGTACAAGGCATAGATATTTGATGTTTGCTGTATAATATCATCTATAGGTCCTCTACCAAAGTTCAATTTTTTCCTTTGGTGTCAAAATTGGCCCTGCCCGGGGGAAGTGATTCTCATTATGTACACATAGTAAAAACAGAAAATAAAACAAATGTTGTCTGAATGGGAGAAAGCTACAGCTTAGATATTTGACTTGAAATGTTGTTTGGTGGACCTGTATCAAGATTGTTTTGATTTAAACCCATGGGTCAAAATTTTGCCTTGCCCAAGGGGACAGTGACCTACTTTCTTGTCCTTTGATGTACAGCAATGAAATTTTGACCATGTGCACAGTTTTAGTTGTAAAATTGAACTTTGATATCAGGTGACCTAGATTTTGATGATGTGACCTATTTTCTTGTCCTTTGATGTACAGCTATGAAATTTGAACCATGTGCACATATTAAGATGTAAAGTGAACTTTGATATCAGCTGACCTAGATTTTGACAAAGTGTCTTACTGTGTTGTCCTTTGATGTAGTCATGAAATTTAGGCTGTGTGAAATATGACCTTCACCACCAAATTCACTAGACTCAAGTGCATTGATATATTCCTACTCTGATCTTTTATTGGATTAACAATAGATTAAACCACTAATCTGATAATAAGATTTAGATAGGTCAGGGATCTGTGCATTATGACAATCTTCAATTGTATAGAAACAAAAAAAGATCTGTTCCTACACTACTATGTTGTGTTGTATTAATGTGGTGGCATAGCATTTTTCTCAAATGCAATTTTGTTTTTCAACACAACAACATCAAGAAGAAAAATAGATAATGGAAAAGATCACCAAACTTAATCATGGGTTCCTATCCCACAAAAGGGGATTTATATTTTGTCTTTCTATATCAGGGATGACATTTGGAACTGTTGCAAAGGGCCAAAGGCTGAGAGCAACAGTTCCAAATGTTCTCCCAGTTTACTGTTCCACAAACACCCATGGAATAACTGTTTTATTACCTTAAAAACTGTAATATATATTGCAGCAACACACTTATAACATTATGCATCTGTTTAAATTGTTGACAAGTGAATCCTACAGACCTTTGATTTTTTTAAAACCACAACCGTACATTGAGCTGAGCCATGTCTGATAACTGAATATCAGAAATACCTGAAGACAGGGTTGTAACAGTTAAAAAATGTTGACCGTTTAACAGTTTATTTCAGCATTGTGAATACACAGGATTTCAGCGGTTATATCAATTAAAACAGTTGTAAATAAGGAATTAGTATTTATAGAAGGCATATTAGGTAATAGGATGGAATGGTTACTGTTAGTTGTCTGGCTTGAAATGATAAACTTAGTTCATGCACCAAAATTTATTGTGAAGTAACGAAAAAAGTATTTTGTTTTTTATTTTATAGTGAAACATGCACCGTCACTCAGTGGACCATGTGTTATGTTATAGCTGCAAGTTTGTTTGAAGAATGCACTAAAGCAGACAGGAGTGAATTGTTCTGTTTAAGTGTTCAGACTCTTCTGCATTGTTTAGCAATGTTTGATAGATGCATGGGCAGTAAAAGTGTAACAGGGTCTTCAAAAGTTCAAAATCCTGAACAAGTAATGAATGTTGCAACATTAAAAGCCCTTACATGGATGGAAATGTGGCAGTATAATTGGGGATACTATATGGACAACATATTGATGGTACTTGAAATATTAATAATTATTTTCAAAGTTAAAACAACAAATAATATAATTAGAATCTAGATTTTCACACTTGCATGAAGTTATGCAAAGAGGGGCACCAGGGGCTTTTCTACACCAGTAGAAATGAAAAGTTGCCATTTGAATGTTTTGTGTCGAAAAACAATACCTACTAAAATATCTACTAATTGATGAAAAAGTAATCTCAGTAGATTCTAATGTAAAGTTTATACATTTATTCTGATATTTCATGCAAAATCTTTTGAAAGACGAAATATTTTAAAAAAATGAAAGGATATTTTCTTCAAATGTTCATTTGTTTGCAGGTTTGGAATTTATTGTTTTCTTCAAATGAACTGCAATCAGATAGAGTTAGAGATGAGTGGAATAAAGTCATATCTGAGAACTTGTCACAGACATTAAGAGATAAAGTGAGTTAAGGAAGGTTATATTGCTTTGCTAATAAGTTAGAGAAAAAGATATTGAAAATTCATTATATTTAATAGACTTGAAGCATTAAATGTTGATTTAAGGCTTTTAGTATATCATGGTAAGTGGCCTTCATCAGTCAGTGTTCAAAAACTTGTTACAAAAAAAAGATTTTATCAGGAAAAAATATATTGTATCTCTATACAAATAAAGGGTAGGTACACAGATATAGGTTTGAATATATTTACTGCGAGAGGATATAAAAAATGTAGTTACATTATGTTTATTGTCTATTGCCTTTTGGAAGAAAAAGGGGGATAATAGAAATGGGCTCTGTCAGTCCGTCTGTCCATCTTTCTGTCCATCACACTTTTGTGTAGGGTCCATAACTAAGCCATTCCTCAAAGGAATTTGAAATAACTACACCAAGACTCCTACCTTCAAGGTCTTGTAGGGTGTATGTCATGTCCGGTTCATAACTTTCTCATCAATCAAGAGATTTGAAAATTCTTGGCTCATATATTCACAATAATTAGGCATTGTATTATGCGCAACAACTGTATCCCTACTTCCAAGGTCAAAATCACACATGGAGGTCAAAGCTAAACATGGCTTGTTATAGAGTATTATTTTGTGTCCGGTCTATAACTTTTTCATAGATCAAAGGATTTTGAAATTACTTAGCACAAATGTTCACAATCATAAGGCAATATGTAATGCACCGCACCCAGACCTCTACCTCTAGGTCATTGTCACCCTTTGAGGTCAAATGTTATAGGGTATATTTATACCCCCAAAAACGAAGTTTGGGGGGGTATATAGGAGTCACCCGGTGGTCGGTTGGTCGGTCAGTTGGTCGGTCGGGCGGTCGGTCGGTCGGTCCATACGTCCGTTGCATTTTCCTTGTCCGGAGCATAACTTGAAAACTAATGGTTGGAATTCAATATAACTACATACAATGGTCAAGCACATTGAGAGGAAGTGCAGTGCACAAGAACCATAACTCTATCTTGACTAATTACAGAGTTATTGCCCTTTGTTACTTTTCCTTGTCCGGGGCATAACTTGAAAACTACTGGTTGGAATTCAAAACAACTTCATACAATTGTCAAACACAATAAGGGGAAGTGCAGTGCACAAGAACCATAACTCTATCTCAAGTAATTACAGAGTTATTGCCCTTTGTTGCTTTTCCATTGCTTTTTTTTTCTCCGTTGCATTTTCCTTGTCCGGAGCATAACTTGAAGACTAATGGTTGGAATTCAATATAACTACATACAATGGTCAAGCACATTGAGAGGAAGTGCTGTGCGTAAGAAACATAACTCTATCTTGACTAATTACAGAGTTATTGCCCTTTGTTACTTTTCCTTGTCCGTGGCATAACTTGAAAACTACTGGTTGGAATTCAAAACAACTTCATACAATTGTCAAACACAATAAGGGGAAGTGCAGTGCACAAGAACCATAACTCTATCTAAAGTAATTACAGAGTTATTGCCCTTTGTTGCTTTTCAATTGCCTTCTTTGTTTGTCCGGAGCATAACTTGAAGACTAATGGTTGGAATTCAATATAACTACATACAATGGCCAAGCACATTGAGAGGAAGTGCAGTGCATAAGAACCATAACTCTATCTAAAGTAATTACAGAGTTATTGCCCTTTATTAGTCCCCTACCGGTTTACCGGAGGGGACTTTAGGTTTACCCTCCGTCCGTCTGTCCGTCTGTCCGTCCGTCCGTCTGTCTGTCAGTCCATCAGTCCGTCCGTCCACAAAACTGGATCCCGCGATAACTTGAAAAGTACTGAAAACATTTTTATGAAACTTGATATATGGATAGATGGCAGTATGGAGATTATGCACGTCTTTTTCTTTTCTTCCTATGTTGAAAATTCTGGTTGCTATGGCAACAAATAGGCTGAAAATATGACAAATTTTACACATAAACTGGACCCAGTGATAACACCAAAAGTACTGGAAATATTTTTATGAAACTTGATATATGGATAGATGGCAGTATGGAGATTATGCACGTCTTTTTCTTTTCTTCCTATGTTGAAAATTCTGGTTGCTATGGCAACAAATAGATTGAAAATATGGCAATTTTTACACAAAAACTGGATCCAGTGTTAACGCAAAAAGTAATAGAAATATTTTTATGAAACTTGTAATATGTGTAGATGGCAGTCTGGAGATTATACAAGTCTTTTTCTTTTCTTCCTATGTTGAAAATTCTGGTTGCTATGGCAACACATAGACTGAAAATATGGCAAATTTTACACATAAACTGAATCCAGTGATAACTCAAAAAGTACTGGAAATATTTTTATGAAACTTGACATATGGGTAGATGGCAGTCTTGAAATTATGCATGAATTATCTGTTCTTCCTATTTTGAAAAAATATTGGTTGCCTTGGCAACAAATAGGCTTAAAACATGGCAAATATAACAATATTTGTGATTAGTCAAAAAGAGCTGAAACTTTTTATGAAATTGCATCTTTAATTCCAGAGTTATCTCCTCTGTAAGAATTTTGCTTTTTAAAATGTTATATTTTGGTAACAGGGATGTTTCAAATATTAACTTTAGAGTGTCCTTCAGTCCGACTGTCTGTCTGTTCATAAAAACTTTTTCCTGTGATCACTTTTAAAGAACATTTCCAACAAATTTACTTAAAATAGAGAAAAATTTACACATTAGTGAATGGCCAATGGCCCTTCAGTATGCTGATGGGGTTCTATCCGGTAGGGGACTTATGGATTGCTTGCAATACTATGATAATTGCTTGTTACTTTTCCATTGCTTTCTTTTGTCCGGACCATAACTTGAAGACTAATTGTTGGTATTCATTATAACTTCATACAATGGTCCAGCACATTGAGAGGAAGTGCAGTGCACAAGAACCATAACTCCATTTTGACTTATTACAGAGTTACTGCCCTTTGTTTCTTTTCCTTGTCCAGAGCATGACTTTAAACATACTGGTTGGAATTCAAAACAACTTCATACAATGGTCAAGCACAATAAGGGGAAGTGCAGTGCACAAGAACCATAACTTCATCTTGTCTAATTACAGAGTTATTGCCCTTTGTTACTTTTCCATTGCTTTCTTTTGTCCGGAACATAACTTGAAGACTTATTGTTGGAATTCATTATAACTTCATACAATGGTCAAGCACATTGAGAGGAAGTGCAGTGCATAAGAACCATAACTCCATCTTGACTAATTACAGAGTTACTGCCCTTTGTTACTTTTCCTTGTCCAGATCATGACTTGAAAACTACTGGTTGGAATTCAAAACAACTTCATACAATGGTCTAGCACAATAAGGGGAAGTGCAGTGCACAAGAACCATAACTCCATCTTGAGTAATTACAGAGTTATTGCCCTTTGTTACTTTTCCTTGTCCAGAGCATAACTTGAAAACTACTGTTTGGAATTCAGTACAACTTCATACAGTTGTCAAGAACATTCAAAGGAAGTGCAGTGCACAAGAGCCATAACTCCATTTTGACAAAATACAGAGTTACTGCCCATTGATACTTTTCCTTGTCCGGAGCATAACTTAAAACGTACTGGTTGGAATTCAAAACAACTTCATACAATGGTCAAGCACAATAAGAGGAAGTGCAGTAAAAGAACTATAACTCTATCTTCAGTATTTATAGAGTTATTGACCTTTGTTCTTTTTCTTTGTCTTTCTGGACTTATTACAGAGTAATTCAATTAAACTTCATCAATGGCCAACCACATTGAAAGGAAATGCAACATACATGAACCACAATTATCTTTAATTGCCCACAACCATAACTCTATGTTTCAATTCTTTTACAAGGTATTCTGTTACTAGTAACATCCTCATTTACGAAGCAGACTTGTGGGGGTATTAATCACATTTAGTGATAGTTCTAGTTTAGGTCAGGTCCATAGCCTTGTCATAGATCAAGGGATTTTGAAATAAAATGACACAAATGTTGACAATAATAAGATAATGTGTCAGGGGCAACACTGGAACCATACCTGAAGGTCAAGGTCACCTTTTGAGGTCAAATTTTAACATGATCTGCTATAGGGTATATTTTTTATTCGATCAATAATTTTTTCATTGTTCAAGGGACTTTGAAAAAAAAAATTGTAACAAATGTTCAAATTAAGAGGTGACGTGTCAACATCCATACACCTATGTGCAAGGTCAATATAACATTTTGATGTTAAAGTAGGTTTTGTAGGGTACATAACCTTGTCATAAATCAAGGGATTTTGAAATAACTCCCACAAATGTTCACAAAAATAAGATGATGTGTCATGCACATCACCCAAACCCCTACCTACAAGGTCAAGGTAACAATAGGAAGTCATAGGGTTTATAGAGTGTCCGGTTCATAGATTTTTATCAATCAAGGGATTTTGAAATAACTTTGTAAAAATGTTCACAATAATAAGACAATGTGAAATGCGCAACACTCCAGGCCTACCTCACTCTTGGAGGTCTAAGCCAGACATTGCCTGTTACAAGGTGTCATGATTGCTCTTTTGTGAATGACAGGCTTATGCACCATGAAGCTAATGTGATAAAAGTTTGTGTACTTGGACTAGATGAGAAATTCCAACATTTGCCGTGTTCCAGATAACAACTATTAATTTTTGTGCCCCTTCTATGGGGGCATTTAGATTTGCCCTTGTCCGTCGGTTCTCCTGTTGTGTTAATCAGCATTTAAAGTTGAGCACCTGGGGTTTCGCCTGTGGATTAATGCAGTTTTGTTTATAAAAGTTATTGCCCTTGACTTAGTAAAAAATAAGCAATTTTCAATTTGTGTCATGCATAGCTAAAAAAGCATTTGATCTTTAGGCATAAAACTTTATAGAAGTGTTGGTCACCATCTTAAGTTGTGCACCTTGGGTTTGACTTGTGCATTTATTCAGAGTTATTACCCTTGACTTAGTAAAAATAGTCAATTTACGATTTATTATGTGCAATAAGCTCAAAAAGTATTTGACCTTTAGTCATGAAACTTCACAGGAATGTTGGTTAGCATGTGCAGTTGTGCATCTGGGGGTTTGCTTGCAGATATATTAAGCATATGTAAAGTTATTGCCCTTGACTTAAATTTTTTTGCAATTTTCAATTTTTGTTGCACATAGCTCAAAAAATATTTGACCTAGAGTTACAAAACTTAACATTAATGTTGGTCAGCATCTTAATTTGTGCACCTGGGGTTTTGAATATGGATTTAAATAGTTTTTATAGAGTTATTGCCCTTGAATTTGTAAAAATTTGCAATTTTCAAATTGTGTCCATGTAGTCCAAAAACAAATGTTTGACTTAGAGTCATGAACATTTACAGAAAGAAATAATTTTCAGCATGTGTAGTTGTGCAGCTGGGAATTTCCTTGTGGATAAATAAAACGGTTTGCTTGCTTAAAGGCTGATGCCAAAATATTTATTACATATTTGTAAATGCAGCTTTAACAGCTATGAGAGGTAATCATATATTTGTTATAGGTGTGTGCAGACAGCTCCCTCACAAGATATTTTGTTGAACTTTACTGTAGAAAGGTGGACAACTTCAACCTGAAAATGCAAGACTGCATGAGCAAAGCTGCTTTCCAGGTGAAATGTTTTGTCTGAAATATGGTTAAGTCACTGGGTATCGATAATCAGTCATATTAATACTTAATATTGGTAATATCAATATACTTTCAAATATATAACAATTATGTAATATAAGCTATTCCTTGGAATATATGTCAGAGAATTAATTTTGTTATCAAGTTAGTAACCTTAGCACGTCAGCCTCAAAGTTGATTTCTACTTAATTTATATAAGTCATGCCAATTGGGTAAAAAATGGTCTTGCCCGAGGGGTCACTTAGTTTTAAATACATCAACTTGTTTTGTAAAATATTGATGGCATAGGTCAGTAATATGCCTAAAAAGACACATGTATGCACAATTTAAACAAAGTTTACCATACGGTTTACAAGTTATGGACATTTTTTTATTTAAAGCTTTGCTATTTGAAGGGCTCATTTTCAGGAATAAGGTAACACTAAATAAACATTAATATCATCATTATGAAAAATGTTTTCCTATTGATCTTTGATACGAAACAAGTAATAGCATTCAGCTAACAAATCACGCAAGCAAAATGATTGTTTCTACTAAAAATGTTTGAAATATGTACAAAAATGTAACCCTATCCTCCCATTTTAAACAATTGTTTGACCGTTTTGCTACTTAGAGAGCCTTATCCAAAATATCCATTAGATTTACAAAAGTGAAGGACTGTTTTCAAAGCTTGCCTAAATTTTCTTAAAAGTATATTTGTTAATCTTGTCAAATATAAAATATTTTTACTCTGAAGTTTTGAGTATATTAGATTTTGAAAATAAGAAAAGAAACAAAAAGATGACTCCTTTGGGGTTTGAACCCACACCCCTCAGTTTCAATGCAGTTGACATTAATTCTGGCCTATCTAAATACTCTTCAAAGAGGAGGTAGTGCATAAAAATACTATAAAATTTTTTTCTCTGAAAAAAAAAAATTCCTAGAGCTTAGAAGTTTTGCATGTAGCATCACTTTGTAGTCTTCTACAAAAGAAAATTGTGTTCATTATGACCATGGGTTGAAAGATGAGCCAAGCCTTGGGGTCATTTAGTTTACAAATGCTATATAGGAAAATATATTTAAGTTTTCTTTTAGGAAACTGCAATGACCAGAGCTTAAATATTAAGCATTTAGCATTGCCAAGTTGACATCTACCAAAGTTGTATAAAGCATGGTCCTGGGTTAAAAATTGGTTCCACCTGAGGGTCATTTAATTTGTAAAGATTTGTTTGTAAAAATATCTTAATAAAAATATCTTGAAAGACTTCTCCTTAGCAACTACAATGCCTTGAAAGGTATATTTTACAATAGAATATTCATACAATTCATAACTACAATGTATAACAAAATTTGAATTAACCACATTTCACTATTACAGCATGAAAGTAAATATATGCACAGAAATATATGAAAAGTGTTTGTATTACAAAATAGATGTTAATGCTTTGAAAGTTATGGAAGAAGTAGACATTTATCAAGAAAATATGTTAGCCCCTAGAACCAACTCTATAAATAACTTTCATTCCAATCACTTATCCCTCATAAAATTTACTACTAGTTCAATCAACAATACATAAAAGAAAAAAAACAATGATATACAAAGCAAGAGAATATAATTGGTTTGGCCTTACATCCTAAGTAAAAGCTTTAAAATTCAGAGTTTTACTATCTTATTTATGTATGCTACAAGCTATGTAGGAAACATTATGGTATTGTATTAATTGTCCTACAACATCAGGTTCATCAATGCCCAGACATATCAAAATAGCATAACATTCGAATGACATGAATATAAACTAGAAATGCCAAACTGGTTTAAGAAGTTGCATAAACTGCCTCAATACTCTATGCCCTTCACAAGTACAATCTTATGTAAGGAAAAAGATAGTAATGAATCAAATGAATTTATATTTAGGCAATTTCAAAGGGATATTCTGTAAACTACTATGGTTTCTCAGAAGATGAAAACATGCGTTATGGCAGGCTTTTATCTGACATGTTCATGACAGAGTGGAAGAGACATACCAAGACAAAGACAACAGAAGTGGAAAAAGGGACAATTATTCTCCAATATGTGCTGAGTTGGACACCATTTCGACACTATCTGAATATCTATTGTAAGTAGTTATTATCCCTTCATATAAAATTGGCTTTGCATTTACCAGTTCATCAGTCAGTAAACCAGACCTAATCTGACCAATAAGTAGACAGCACTAATATTATGTGTTGCAGTTCACCATGACTAGAATATGATAGCCTATTGATTTTAATCTTTGACCAGCTGACTTTACAGTTCAGTCACCATGACTTTGACCACAAAATGCTTGTCTGATCAATATCTGGATAATGCTTTAAGACCTCAAGGTCAGTAGATAAATGGTCAAAGTTACATTGAACACAAATCAGAACACTTTGGCCTTTAGTCCATAGATTTGATAGGAAGGTGGTGGTGACTAGTAGATAATCCTTATTGATCTTGATGTCAGATTGTCAGAGGTCAAGGTCATAACAGGTGACCCTTTTTACAAATAATCTTTACGCCAAATTTCTATCATAAGAGAAATCATGTATCTTTTATCTTAGAGAAAAATTAACTTAAAGGAAAGTAAGGCCATAAATACAATGTACTTGCAAACATCATGTAAAAAATAAAACAAAATAAATTGTGACATCATGATTTGTTGAAATCATGAATGTCGTTAGACAGCAAAACTTAAAACTACTAATAAATTTGTTTCCTTTGCATGTTAAATTGAATTTTTTTAGCTGTCAAATTTTGCTTGTGGTTTCTCTGCTCTTGAAATTAGAATATGGCATGTTGTTTGGCACTTTGAAAAGGGATGATGGCTTCAATTTATGAACTAGATTGACATGCAAAACAAACCAAACTAATATCCTCTGTTGAATCATTTTGACCAGACTGTTATAGATAGCTTGTATCAGATATGATAGGTAGCTTATCTCATAGCCATGTGATCTTAGGTGGTCTATAATTTTGGAAAAATAATGTTTTGTAGCACAATTTGTGGTCAGTGTGACTTAAATGCCCATTGCTTAGATATGTGACCTGTAGCATCACCTTGTGGTCTTCTACAAAAGTGATATAAATCCTGTCCCTGGGTCAAAAGTGGCCCTGCCCTAGGGGTCTCTCAGTTTATATAGGCTTAAATATGGGAATACATTTAAGTCTTTAAGAAGAGCTTAGATATTTGACATGTAGCATTTCCAAGTTGACCTTTACAAAATGATTTAAATCTAGCCCCAGGGGTCAAAATTTGTTAGGCTCCAGGGTTCACTTAAGTTATATAGACTTGTATAGTAAAAGTATAAAAGACTTATCCTGAAAAGCTACAATGCCTTAAGCTTTGATATGCCCCATGGGTAGAAAAATTGGCCCATCCAGGGGGATCACTTAGTTTATAAGCATATAGGAAATTACAGTTTAAGTCTTCTTTTGTGAAAATGCATTGCCAAGACTTAATTGACACAAATTTATTGTAGATAGGCATGATTATGCCCCCTAATTAAGCCAAGAAAACATTTAAGTTAAGCCAAAAAAAAACATTTTTTATACTTGTGTTGGGTTTAACTCAAAATGCCTAAAAAAGGACAATGGATAACTGGCGCCAGTAATATACAGGATTTTTGGCGGCAAAACATTTCTAGTAATTTACTATGTTTTCTACCTATATGTTACAGATAATGATGAGAAAAATTTCAAAATATTGAAGAAAGAGTGTGTAGACATTTTGGAAAAAGCAGTGGCAGTTATTGACGACAGGGTTTGTAAGCTGAATGATGGCTCAATCACCATTTTAGACTTGGAATTGTTGGCGTCAAGAGAGCAGACATTCTCAGAGCTGGCAGAAGTTGTTTGCCCAGAAATAGAGTTTGCATCTGTAAGTAAAGGGATAAAGTTGAGACAGAGAGAAGTAAAAGCTTTCAAGATTCAAGCTGAAGAAATGTCAACATTAGCAAGTCTGTGTCAACATCTAACAAATGGTAAAAAAATCTACTATTTGTTGTGTTTTTATACAACTTCTGAGAAATATTTTGTCACAAGATTGTCATCCAAAGAAAATAAGTAATTATGATGAGTAATTTAATGCATAATGTTTTATTTATACTAATATATTTAACTAACAATAATTGTTTCTGTTCTTGTCACAAGACCTAACTTCATGTAAGGTACTTTGCAAAAGGTAAAAGTTTAAGCATTTCAGGATATTTTAACTAACAATTTTTCTCTCTGAGCTATCATTAGTGTTATCATAAGGTGACAAACAAAATATTATGCTTTAAAATATTTGTTGTTGTAGTAGTAACTATCTAAATTTGTTGTTTTGGAAACAAAATTTGGCAAAAAATATCACATTTTTATTGTTTTTGTTTTTTTTGTATATAATTTATGACTATTTTTTCCCTGCTGACTTGTTTTAATGAACTCTCTCTTTCTTGTAAAGTGGACATAAGATGTGTTGCTGACATATTGCAAAAGCAAAAGGATATAACTAGACATTCTGTGAGGGAATTCTGTGTACCAGCTGCTGAAAAAAGCATTGAGGAAATTGACCAATATGTACCAAAATTATGTGCATTTGATTTGCCACAGACTGTGTTAGATATGGTGCCACCGCTTCATGTTTACAACAAAAGTAGAACATTTATAAATTTATGGCAAGGCAAGTGTGTTGAAGTTGAAGCTGGGTGTGTTTCTTTGGAACATGTTGTACAAAAAGTGTGGACTCCTGTTAAAGAGAGGTATATTTTACATTCTATGATTTGATTTTATTAGCTTGACGTTTTGAAGATAAAGAGTGGAGCTCAATATTTGTTGGCATCAGTGTTGGTTAATCTTTTGTTAAGGTTCATTTACTCAGTTACTGTCAAAGTAATTCACTTCAACATGTTCACCATCAAAATATGAGACTTTTTCCAAAAGGGCTTTTATCCAGCACTTAGAAAAGTGGAGCACTGATAGCAAATAGGTTTTGTTTTTGTATGCAACAGTTTCTGCTTATTGATTAATTATTGAACACTTTTGTTTGAGAAAAAAAAATAGAAACCTTTACAGAATATAAAGTTTATTAAATTTTGAAAAGGTTTTATTAAAGAATGTGTTTTTCTAAAACATTATTAAGTGAAAGAAAGTTTGATATATGAGAAAACTAAACTGCCTAAAACATAGAAACATCTATATTTGTTTCAATGAAAACAGCTTGGATGAAATGTCAGTGAGAATCCAGAGTGGTGAAATCCAGTTTAGGGAGTTTGAGAAACGACTTGGAGAGATGTATGGAGAAGATTATGGGAAGATGGAGGCAGAGCTAAAACATATGAATGTCAAAGACATAAAACTCCGGCTGGATCAGTTGAAGAAATACAGACAGTTGAGTACATGTGTGGAAGGAGCCAAAACTATCCTTGAATTTGCGCAGGAATACAATTTGAATGGAGATTTTGATCAGATGGAAGTGATTGCCACAGTAAGTGTAATGTATATTAATTTAGGTACTTGTAACATTTTGACATTAGAGCTGGAACATAGCAACCATTGATTTCCATAGCAAACAATGACTTCCTCAAAGTAATTAGTGACCAACTTATAGTAATTTCACCAATGACTTTTCACAGCAGCCACTTTAAACTTACCATAGCAAACTGTAAATTTCCATAGTAACCAGTGACTTCCAAAAATCAGTCATTAAATTATATTTAGTAGCTATTGTTATTCTGTAACAATAGCAAACAGTTAAGATACAATTATGAACTTTGTGATTAAGATTTAGATATGATATCTTCTGTTCATTTATAAATTACTATAGTCACCAATGCCTCTTGTCATTGAGAGCTTTTATAATTTGGTGAGCAATATTAGGGCCATTATGGGCCTCTTGTAAGGTGAATGTATGTTCAAGTAACTTAATATGTCTCCCAAAAATTTTGTAAACAAATTGTTTTTGCCTTCGCCATCTGCCTTTCCATCTGTTGCATTAAGCTCATCAGGCTTTCACAGGTCACACTGCTGAGAGGAGTGATGACAGTACCATTCCTAGTTGTGCATATCGCCGGCAAATAATAAAAGTTATGAATTTGAAACAGCTTTATCAATGTCTTTGTATGAAGTTTGATAATAAACTGAAATGGAAGAAGTTGGAGTTCTAAATTTTAATTTTTGTAATATAATTTAAGCCTTTTTAGAATACATGTATATCAAATTTGTAAATGTATCTTTTATCTTGCTTATATCTAAACAATCTTTATTATAAACAAACCTCAATAAATTGATACACATTGTTTAACCTACATGTGTGTTTTTAATCTGATGGCATTAAACTTTTTTCAGCAAAAGGATAAGGACTTAGAAATGAGGTCATTTGATGACAGTGTGATGAAAGTGTGTGGCTTTTTGTCTGATATGACACCAGCTCGAGGGGCATGTCTGAAAACCTTTGTTACCTGTGAACCACTTGTTAAATGGCTGAAAACATCAATGGAAAAAGGTATAAAACTGACAGATTAGTAAACTAGAAAAGTAATGTTTTGTATGTTTTGTTTTAGACACATTAAAATGACCAATTGGAAAAAGAAATACTGACAGAAAGTTAAAGAGCAATCTATTATAAGTGACCGTCCTTTTATTGTGTCGCCTCTACGGAGTAGTGGTGACATATAGGGATCACTTCTCCGTCGTCTGTCTGTCTGACCGTCTGTCTGTCTGTCTGTCCGTCCGTCACAAAACTTGTCCGGACTACTCCTCATAAACTACTGGTGCAATTTCATCCAAACTTTACAGAACTGATCAGTACCAAGTCTAGTTGTGCATATTGTCAGCATTTTCTGGTTCAAGATTTTTGTCAGAGTTATGGCCCTTTAATAAATTTTATTTTTAAATATTGTCCGGACTACTCCTCTTATACCACTGATGCAATTTCAATGAAACTTTTGCATGGGTTTTCCGGTTGAATGATTTTTGGCCGAGTTATGGCCTTTTGATAAAAAAGTGTTTTTTTCAGTGTGTTGCCAGATACACAAAAGCTTGTCCGGACTACTCCTCATAAACTACTGGTGCAATTTCATCCAAACTTTACAGGAATGATTAGTACCAAGTCTTGTATGCATATTGTCAGTATTTTCCGGTTCAATGATTTTTGTCAGAGTTATGGCCCTTTAATAATTTTTATTTTTAAAGTTTGTCCAGACTACTTCTCTTATACCACTAATGCAATTTCAATGAAACTTTACAAGATTGAGCTGTAGCTCAAGTCCTTGCGCATATTGCACGGGTTTTCCGGTTGAATGATTTTTGGCCGAGTTATGGCCCTTTGATAAAAAGCTGTTTTTTTCTGTGTGTTGCCAGATATACAAAAGCTTGTCCGGACTACTCCTCATAAACTACTGGTGCACTTTTTATCCAAACTTTACAGGAATGATCAGTACCAAGTCTAGTTGTGCACTGTTTGTCTGTCTGTCCGTCTGTCACAAAACTCAATGTCCCAACATGAAATTGGCCATCATGAGGCGACACATGTGATCACTGATCGTTCTTGTTGGAATTTACAAACATGGCCTGTTTTCATATATGCTCTTTGTTTAGATTACATAATATTTCAATCACAGACTGTCCATTGTATTTTATAAACTTTGCCTATGAAGGTTTTATTCTTCTCCAAGCAGATCACAGAAAATGATGTTGTAAGGCACCATTGAAAAGGGTCTAATGTGACCTTGTGTCGAAATACTAATAGGTACAAGGTTTGATTCTAAGACTAGTACTTTGAGATCTGTATTAACATGTAGATTTAAAATTAATGTTCAATGTAAAACTTATGTATCCCTTAAATTGTTGTTTTGTTTATTTGATTACCCTGCACATTTTAGAGGGATTAAAGGAATTGAAGGTGTTTGTTGACTTGGCCATTATGTCAGCTGGTGAAGAGGGATTGAACATTCCCAGAGTTCAGTGTCTGCACTCTGCAGTAACAGGATATGCCCCTCTTATATTTGACCTTCAACCCACTTCGGGTTATGAACATCTACTAAAACTCTGTTCTTTTGTGTGGAAAGAGCTTGATGCAAATCCAAATTTGCCAGCACAACTGGTAAGATGTTGAAAAAATTGCACTAGATTTATTGTTTAAATTCATCTGATTCAGATGCCAGTAAAAATACTATGCATTGTTTTAATGAATTAAGATAAGTTTTGTTTGAAAGATTCAGATAACAGGGTCAAAAAACCCTTTTTTGTAGAGGCCGAATATAGGCTGCTTCCCCAACCAAACTAGCCTCTTTTTTCCCCCAGTTTGGTCCTCAAAATTCGCCAGTCTTTTATAATTTCCCATAGAATTTAGAACAAAATTAAATGATGGTGTTGAATTAAGGTCATTCACTACCTTATTAGTATTTCCCAGTGCTTTTTGCTTTGTGTTAAATTTGAGACCCCTTTTCCCAAAGTATGCTAAAATCGTGCATATTTTCCCCAAGAAAAAGGCTGAGGCCCCTTCCCCTAAAATGGTGTTTTGGCCCTGGATAATGTATTATTTTACCCCTTACACAAAGTTTTAGGGGGTAGCAGTGAGCATGTTGGTCCATCATTCAGTCCATTTTATGGTTTTCATATAATAAATAAAAGTTAGGAATAAATACAGTCGACTCTCGTTATCTCGAAGTCATCGGGACCATCCAAAAAATATCGAGATAACGAAATGTCGAGATAAACAAATAAGGGTTTGAATAAGGCAGAAACTGATTTCACAAAAGACATGTGCATACCTTATGTCAAATAAACTATGATTTCCCATTGTCTTGTTTTCATAGGCCTAGCCAATATTTAACAAAGTAACAATAGCGGATGTTTACCAGCGGAAATACTTGTGTCTGTGATAAACACATATAGTGAGGTTTACTCAGTAATACATCGATATGGTGAAAACATTGTTTTCAGGGTGGTTATTTTGTTATATATCGGGTCTTTCTCGAGATTGTTCGACTGCTTATTGATTTGGTGGTGATGTTGTGAAACAATATTGCAACGATTGTGTTTCTATACTTACTATTTCATTTACATTTAAAGTCATATTGAATTAATACAGTGTTCGAATATTTATAAAGAACGTAAAATTCACTCATTTTGGACATAAGTCAATCAACTCGCTAAATAGATTAACTTTTATAAAAACAGCTTAACTTGTTACAAACATAATCATCATTATGACACGCGCAATTGAGCAATTATCGTCTAGTTCGTGTTTTTCACACGTCTGAAGGGAACAGATGAAAGAAAACTATTAGTCGAGATAAACAAAGGATAATAGTGTGAAAATAACTGTTGGGGCTGAAATATTACATCGAGATACTGAAAATATGGAAATAAAAATATCGAGATAAACAAATATTTCCAATATAGATAAAGAAGGAAGAAAATCGGGACTTTCAAAATTTCATCGAGATAACGAAATATCGAGAAAAGCGATGTCGAGATAACGATAGTTGACTGTATTGTAATCAAATTTTGTAAAAAGCAAACTTGTATAGATATCTTACTTGGGAATGCTTTTGTACCCCTAGGGTTAAGGTCACTGTTACTAAAAATAAAAGATTGGGTTTCTGATGATAACTAAATGGAGGAATGAGATATTGTAAGTTAATAAAGTATATAGTAAACTTATGTGGAGCCCCGGTTTGAGTTTTCTTACAGGTCAAGGTCACTCAAGGAGGTCAAAGGTCAGGTAAAAAATTAAATATATATGCGTGTGTATAATTTAGTAGTTCTAATTTATATCAAAAATGTTTACAATCATGATACTGAGTCTTACAAACATAATTTAGATTAAAACACAAGATAATATATTGTCCAGATTTTGTCAAGAGTACTTTGTTTCTACATGCATTGACAAATTATAGTATTGCTTAGTATTTAATTTTAAATATTTGTCACTATGAGATGTAGTGTCACACCTAAAAGGGGTGTAGTTTCGCACCTAAAAGTGGTCTCTTGGTCAAAGTTAAAGATCACTCTTTGAGGTCAGAGAAATTGCTTGTTTTGAGCAAAAGTTCTAGATGCATTTATTTCTTTTAGGGATTTTTATTAAGTTATAATTATTTACATTTATTAATCACAATCATGAGACTATGTTTTTTCAACCAACATAATCCAGGGCAAGATAGTCAAAGTTGCCAGAGATGATTAAATGTCAATATTTTGTCCAGAGCATATCTTTCAATTGCTTGGATCTTGGTGTTACTTGACAAATATTCACCATCATGAGACATAGGTCAAGGTCACTGGAAATCACTTGTCCAAAGTCAAACTTCTACATACCTCAATGCATTGTAATATTACTTGGCACAAATGTTTGACATTGTTATGCATAGTGATATGCAAGAAATTTATGTCTAAAAGTTACATGATATAGAAGACCACGGTTAAATTAAAAATAAAAATGTGAATATTGACCATTTAGTCATCATTTAGTCATCATGAATTGATGGATTCTTTATGTTAGTGTGATTGAGCATTTGTGACAGGTGTATTTTGTGACAAATGCATTGTTGTTACTTTTTCATATGATTTATTATTTTTAGTGAAATAAATTCATAACATCAGCATATTCACTTTTAGGAAAAGTATTCCCCTATTGTTGTCAATTATAACATTTTATTACTAAGTCATATACAAGCAGATCTTGTCAATAACGTCAATAACTTGTAAAGCTGAATATAATCTATGCTATGCTACATGTATATTTATTCATTGTAGGAAGATACGAACCATAATCTAGAATGGTTTAAAGAAATCAAGAAAGCTCATGGTTCCGTAGAGGTTACCTCCCTTATGCAGGTTGAAGCTATCAATGCAAAAGGAGTATTTACAGTTGGTAAAAATGTTTGGAATAATGAGTCTTCTCATGGAACATTATTGGTATGTTGCTATTTAGATAATAGATATTTTGAACTTAAAGCTGCATGCCTCCAGATACGCCAGAATATTTCAAAAAATCAAACTATAGAAAAAGTACTGAGATTTTAAGAAAAGTAAAGAGATTCAAGATAAAAATAATAATTTCCATGTAACGTGTGATTTATGTCTGATGTTGCAGTATTTTTTGCCCTATTTTTACTGATTACTAACGCATTGAGGGCTATTTATGCATATTTTTACCGCTTTTTGGTAATTTACATTACTTTTATGTGCTGCTTGCAATGTGAAAATTAGTTCTTTGTTCACTTCACAATATTTAACTTTTTAATACATTTTTCAAAATTTTCAAGAAAATTAGTATGAATCTGGAGGTGTGCTGCTTTAATACTATAACTGTGCAACAATATACAGATATAACAGTATTTTGCTATGAACCTATAGTGCATGGGGGAAAAGTGTTGAAGATATTATGGGTTGTTGTCAGAAGTTTTATGTTTAGTATTGTATGAAAAAATGTTCGTTAACACTCTTGCGGTCACATTTTTGCCTCAATCGTCAAACTTTGTCAGGATGCTTATTTAGTTAATAGCTTGGATAAGTTTGAACATGGGTAAATATCTCGGATGAAAAACTAAATCACAGGAGCTAAAAACAGAACAACTTTGTCTACACTCTAGTGGTCACATTTTTGCCTCAATCATCATCAAACTTGGTCATGTTGTTTATCTTGGTAGTAGCTCAGATGTGTTTAAACATGGGTCATCTGGGATGAAAAACTAGGTCACAGGAGCTTAAAATAGAAAAACCTTGTTAACACCCTAATGATCACATTTTTAGCTCGACTTTTTGGCCTTATATATTTAAGTTATTTTTATCTTGTAACGTCATCACTTTTATTACCATAGCGGTGAGCTATTTATAGCTTCTTTTACCGCAGTTGGCTGACTCAGACACTATTAATTTTCTTATTACAAATATCTAATGGCAAACACATTTATTATTTTATAAGACCATTCCCGCCCAAAAATGAATATATATGAAAGAAAGAAAAAAATGAATATATTTATATATACAAAATATATTGACAAAACTAATGTGACCTAAGACAGACCGATTAAATTTATAAAAAAGGAAACGTTAAGATTTGTTCAAACATTTCTTTGTTTGCTTTTAGAAAAAGTAAAAAGTCAAGCGTTGCCCCCCCCCCCCCCGGCGGTGGCTCTTGTTGACTTGATTATCATCAAACTTGGTCTGGATGCTTGTCTAGGTAAATGCTCTGATGAGTTTAAACATGGATCATATCGGATGAAAAACTAGGTCACAGGAGCTAAGAATAGAAAAATCTTGTTAACACTCTAGTGGCTACTGTTTTGATCCAAATATCCTGGAAAATTGGTCTGAAAGTTTGTTTTGATGATTTCTAGGTCAAGTTCAAATATGGGTCACCTGAAGTCAAAAACTAGGTCACACCGCCCAAATATGGAAAAACCTTGTTAACCTCTTAGTGGTCACATTTTCGACTCAATTATCATCCAACTTTGTCAGGATGCTTGTCTAGGTAATTGCTTGGATGAGTTTGAACATGGATCATCTCGAATGAAAAACTAGGTCACAAGAGCTTAAAATAGAAAAATCTTGTTAACACTAGTGGCTAACTGTTATGATCCAAATATCCTGGAAATTGGTCTGAAAGTTTGTTTTGATGATTACTAGGTCAAGTTTGAATATGGGTTACCTGGCTTCAAAAACTAGGTCACACCGCCCAAATATGGAAAAACCTTGTTAACACTCTAGTGGTCACATTTATGACTCAATTATCATCAAATTTGGTCAGGATGCTTGGCTAGATAATTGCTCGGATGAGTTTGAACATGGGTCATCTTGATGAAAAACTAGGTCACAGTGGCTAAAAACAGAATAATCTTGTAAACACTCTAGTGGCTACTGTTTTGATCCAAGTATCCTGGAAATTGGTCTGAAAGATTGTTTTGATGATTTCTAGGTCAAGTTCCAATATGAGTCACCTGGGGTTAAAAACTAGGTCACACTGCTCAAATGGTCACATTTTTGACTCACCTGTCATGAAATTTGGTCAGAATGCTTGTCTAGGTAATTTTTTGGATGAGTTTGATGGGTCAGGTGAGCCATGTAGGGCCATATTGGCCCTCTTGTTTTTATAAAGTTATGCCTCTTGTTTTTACTTGTTTTTGCTATAGTCAATTTCTCAAAGACTGTCAAAGCTAATTACTTTTAAACTTCAAACTTGGAATACTTGTTTAATTTAGAAACTTGAAATGCATTTCTAAAGAGCTGTTAACCTTATAATATATTTTTTACTCACTATCATAATTAAAATGCATTTTTAACGAACAGATAACATTGAAAGCCAGTTATGCTAAATTATTTTCTTAGAACATGACTTATTTTAGAGTCAAATTTATATTACTCTATTAACAAATCCAATAAAAGAGATGTTTTTTTGTTGTTTTCATTTCCATCGTGAACATTCACCTGTATTATATGCAGGTATTGGCATTGGACTCAAAACGTTTTACATTATGTTAAAAAAACTCATTGAATTCTGTTTTAGGAACATTTTTATATTGACAAGTTTGCAATAATCTCTACTATTGCATATGTTATTAAAATAATGCTGATTTGTGTATTATGATTTATTGAATAGATGATATCAGATACTCTGAGACTGACAGTATTAGACGTGGAAGGTCAAGGTCAGGATAGAAATTACACCTTCCATCAATTACAAGATTTACACAGTCGTTTGATGTTAGTGGCTGGAAAAGCTGAAAAGGGAAATGACAATGTTGAAAGATTTACTATGGTTTGTAAATAACTTGCTGTAATATAAAGTTTAATTTACAATAATGAAAAATCTACCATAGCTGATGCCTGAATTGTCAAAGTTAGAATGTGCTATTTTATTTCAATGCTATTCATACATATTCAACTTAGTCAAGTGTTAATTTTGATTAATCAGACAAACTCCAGCCTACCAGTTTCACTTGTTGATTGTAAAGTGACATCAATTTTTGTTTCAATAGATATTTGACAGTACAATTAGACTAAGCAATGTGTACATGAAGCTATGTTCCTCTGGATGTGTCCTGTTCAAGAATTGGAGTGCAATGTTTTTCTGTGACCCAAATCGTAAACGACCTGTCTGTATTCAGCTAAAATTTGGACAAGGTGAAGATGTCCCACATCTGAAGGTACTATTTTGTTTTTATGTTACATTTTGAAGTCTCATATGCAATTAAGAAGTAGGAATGATTTTGTTATCTCATTATACTTGCAACAAACAAAGTTTTATGGGGTATACTGGAGTCAGCTGGTGGTTGGTCGGGTGGTCGGTCGGTTGCTTTTGTTGTTGATTTCTTATTTGGGAACTTAGTCTGAATTTACAAGAGAAATCAAATTTTGTAGGTAGATAGAACTCATTGAGTAGAAGTGCAGTGCAAAACACTTTGCCTTGCCTATTTTTTGAGTAATTTCCCTTTGTTTTGTTTTTACACTTTAAACTTTGTCTGGGACATAATCTAAAATGACAAGGGGTATTAACAAGAAACTCTGTAGGTAGATAGATCTCATTGAGAAGAAGTGCAGTGCAAAAGAACTGTAACTCTGCTTTGTCTAATTTTGGAGTTATTGCCCTTTGTTTTTTTGCACATTGAACTTTGTCTGGGACATACAATGTAATTCTAAAATGACAAGGGGTATCAACAAGAAACTCTGTAAGTACATAGATCTCATTGAGAAGAAGTGCAGTGCAAAAGAACCTTAACTCTGCCTTGCCTAATTTTTGAGTGATTGTCCTTTGTTCCTGAAAACAGGTCACGTGCTCCTCCATGCCTCAAAAGTTAAACGCGTACCAATACGCAGGTCTCCAGACCGCAGGGAATAATAAGTGTTAAGTTGTTGGCAGAAATGTGCCACTATATAGAGGATATGAAATTAGTGTAGGTTCAATACAGAAATTTGTGAATGAGTCTAATAAAATCATATTATGTATATATAAGTGAAGCTACATGATTGTTATATTCTATTTGTCACAAATCCAATATAATTACAGTAACAAAAGTATTGATTTTTCATTGACACGTATATAGTGTAACACTAACAATAAGTGCGTCTAAATTTATACTTAACACGTATGTTTGTATAATGCAACTGACATCAGGTAAAAAAATATATGCATGGCCTTGCAATACAGCTTTTACGAGGCCACAAAAACGGCATGGGTATGTGATAAATAAAACATTGTAAATACATCATTTTTAAAGGGCAGAAAGTCATATAATGAAGATTTGAAAGACATGATTCCTAAACTGGCAAACGTTATGGAAAACTGCTATACTGATTGGTTGAAACACATTCAAGACAAACGCAAGAACCATCTTCATCTAAACTACTTTACCATTGATCAGCTTGTTGTTCTACAAAGGGAATTGGTGAAAATTGGAACTGAAACTCAACCTGATCTCCGTATCTATCCATTATTATCAGCTGTTAAAGCAAACTGTACACCAGGTGGGTACATCATTTGATTTTTAATGTTTTTGGTGAATAGATTCAAGTTAAAAATTTAAGGAACAAGCGCCGAGATTTGAAATTTTATGAAAAGTTACAATAGTACTATGTCTCTTTGAGTTAATGTAATGACAAATATGAAATCAAATTCACTATGTATTAAGTAAAGCATCCTTCCCAAAGACATCCACTATTCACAAAATTATTCATTCTGTAGAAGGGGTGTCCCTGGCCGAGTGGTTAAGGTCGTTGACTTCAAACCACTTGCCCCTCACCGTTGTGGGTTTGAATCCCGACAGGGGCTTTGGATTCTTTCATGTGAGGAAACTATCTAGCTAGCTTACGAAACATCAGTGGCTCTACTCAGGTGCCCGTTCCTGCCTGAAATAATGTATGGAAGGGCATCTGAGGTCTTCCTCCACCAGAAAAGCTGGAACGTTGCCATTATGAGAACACAACTTTACTCACTAGGCAGCAGATAGGTGTCAATTGCCATGTTGTGTACATAATTGCTTACATTCAAACATTAAATGAAATAAACTATGACGTAATTGACATGGCATTGCTACAATACTCAATGTATTTTCCGGAACTTTATTCTTCCAACTTTTGTTGTCTGTGTTGAACAGTTTAGTACCACAGAAATATGAGGCACCGGTATACTATGATCAAATCGATCAAATTTTTGAAATCCTATATATATATATTTTAACTGGTAACTACCTAATTATAAAAATATGTTGTACTGTAATGTGTAAATCATTTCCAGATGATGTTTTGGAAGCAATGACAGATGCTAAGAGGGAGATTGATGGGTACGATGAGTTGAAACCTGACGACCTTGAAGAAAATAAATTGGAAGATGATGATGCTGCTGAAATACTTACAAATGTCACTGAAGATGAAAAGAAAGAGAATTTCTTTCAAGAGCTTGTTCTTGCAGGATACAGTGAGGATCTAGCTCTTCGGGCTGCAGAGCTTTTAGATCTGGATGATCTGCCTGCAGGTAATTATTATATATTTGAACATTTCAAAGATGTTTTTAAAATTGATAATAAATCAAAAAGTCATTGAGAATGATATACAAATGCTTGCTAGTGCAAGATGTATTACTTGTATGAACATCCTAGTTTAAGTCTTTCATATATTTAGAAATTATTTCAAATAAGAAGTTTAAATTATTCAGACATGGTGATTATAAGAACTGTTAGATAACAAAGTTTTTCAGACAAATGTTTAATTGTAGCCAAAGTTTAGAAATGCATTTGCATTATGTACTAAAGTTAACTGTGCCTTCAAATTATCATTTTAAAAAAGGAATTATCTGGTGTATGGAGCAAGACATGGCCAAGGCTGATGATGTGGAACAGCCTCAAGTTGAGAATCAGCCAATGAGAGAGCAGGTTACACAGAGACCTACTTTCACTGGCTGGAGCCAATCACAGACTGACATACAAACTATGATAACTACAAACATATCTGGACTGAGGAAGCGAAAGTATTGATTTTTTATATCTAATATTATGTCAATGTTCTATGACTTGTATATTTTTAAATTGTTATGCCCCCCTTAAAGGAAGTGGAGGTATATTGCTTTGCATTTGTCTGTCGGTCGGTCTGTCGGTGCGTAGACCAAATGGTTTCTGGGTGATAACTAGAGAACGCTTAGGTCTAGGAACTTCAAACTTGGTATGATGATTGTTCATGACCAGTAGATAACCCCTATTGATTTTGGGGTCAAAGGTCAAGGTCACAGTGACCTTGTAGGTAAAAACGGTTTCCAAGTGATAACTAAAGAACGCTTTGGCCTAGGAACCTCAAACTTGGTATAATGATTGTTCATGACCAGGAGATGACCTCTATTGATTTTGGGGTCAAAGGTCAAGGTCACATTAACCTTGTAGGTAAAAACGGTTTCCGATCAATAACTAAAGCTTACTTAGGCCTAGGAACTTCAAACTTGGTTTGATAATTGTTCATGACCAGCAGATGACCGCTATTGAATTTGGGGTCAAGGGGTCAAAGGTCAAGGTCACATTTACCCTGAAGGTAAAAATGGTTTCCGATCAATAACTAAAGAACGCTTGGGCCTAGGGACTTCAAAGTTGGTTTGATGATTGTTCATGACCAGCAGATGACCTCTATTGAATTTGGGGTCAAGGGTCAAAGGTCAAGGTCACATTAACCTTGTAGGTAAAAACGGTTTCTGATCAATAATTAAAGCACACTTTGGCCTAGGAACTTCAAAGTTGGTTTGATGATTGTTCATGACCAGCAGATGACCGTTATTGATTTTTGGGTCAAGGGGTCAAAGGTCAAGGTCATATTTACCCTGTAGGTAAAAATGTTTTCAGATCAATAATTAAAGAATACTTTGGCCGAGGAACTTCAAACTTGGTTTGACGATTGTTCATAACCATCAGATGACCCCTATCGATTTTGGGGTCAAGGGGTCAGAGGTCAAGGTCACATTAACCTTGTAGGTAAAAACAGTTTCCGATCAATAACTATAGTAAGCTTAGGCCTAGGAACTTCAAAGTTGGTATGATGATTGTTCATGACCAGCAGATGACTATTGATTTAAGGGTCAAAGGTCAAGGTCACATTGACCCTGTAGGTAGAAACGGTTTCTGATCAATAACTAAAGAACGCTTAGGCCTAGGAACTTCTAACTTAGTATGATGATTGTTCATGACCAGCAGATGACGCTATTGATTTTGGGTTCATGGGGTCAAAGGTCAAGGTCACATTTACCTTGTAGATTAAAACAGTTTCCGATCAATATCTAAAGAATGCTTAGGTCTAGGAACTTCAAACTTGGTATGATGATTGTTCATGACCAGCTGATGACACCTATTGATTTTGGGGTCAAGGTCACATTGACCTTGTATGTAAAAACGGTTTCCGATCAATAACTTGACAACCCATGGGCTGTTGGCCCTCAAACTTGGTAGGTGCATTGGACTTGACCAGTAGATGACCCCTATTATTTTGGGGTCAAAGATCAAGGGTTTTGCATTGAAACAGTTTTCTATCAATAACTTGACAAGCTATGGGCTTTTGGCCCTCAAATTTTGAAGGTGCATTGGTATTTGCCAGTAGATGACCCCTATTGATTTTGGGGTCAGGGAAACAAAGGTCAAGGTTGCATTGACCTTGTATTTCAAAACAGTTTTCTATCAATAACTGGACAACCCATGGACCCTTGACCTTCAAGCTTTACAGATGCATTGCTTTTGGTCAGAAGATGACCTCAATGGATTTTTTGGTGTTAAGGGGTCAGAGGTCAAGACCACATTGACCTTATAGGTAACAACGCTTTCTGATCAATATCCCAACTCATGGGCCCTTTACCTTCAAACTTCACAGGTGCATTGGTCTTAGACAGTAGATAACCCCTATTGATTTCAGGGTCAAAGGTCAATGTCATTTTGACCTTGTATGTAAAAATTGTTGCCTTGGTTGATATTTTTTATTAAACTAAAAATCCTTTTAGTATACACATTTCAAGGTCTTTTGTAATATAACAACTTGGCTGTCGTTAATGAGGCCTACATGATTCATAAAATTTATGCATATATTATTTGGTAAGATTTGAAATAACTTTGTCATAAAATTGCTGCACACAACCTTTGCGGTAACAAATACCTAGTGACTAGTCATAACCAGTAATTAATCCTTATTGATTTTTTGGTCACTAGGTCAAAAGTCAGTCATAATAATCTGATCACATGACTAATTGGCTGCCGATAGGGGGCATACATGTTTTACAAACATATCTTGTTTACTTTTGTGATAAATAAATGTTTCATTAAATTTTAATTGAATTACTTATTAACATCTTACCCTTTTTTATCACAGTGATTTTGGGTCGGCTCCTCTGATCAATGAACTTACAGCGTTATGGGAACAGTTTCTGGAGTCTATATCTTCCAACATACGAGACTATCTAAGTTTGGAACATCTTGGTCTTATACTGAAACATCTTGCTCGAAAAGGTATGATAATGGGTCAATTAAAATGGCCATGGCGCTTGATCCTTTAGATAAGCTTTTGATACAAGCAGAGTAACATGAACTGTCAATTGACAAAAGAGCTATTATTATAATTCACATTTGATATATTTTTGGTGTAAGAAAGTATTATATTACAGACAAAAGTCTTCAGCTCTCTGTTTCATAATTTGTTATGGTTTTTCTTTAATTACCAAATTATTAGTTACTTAACAAATTGCTATGTAATGTCATCACCAAGGGCTGGCTGTTTTTATGTGTATAAATTTATTACATTGCTTTTTAGTTTTAAAGCATGATTTTTAAAATAATTTCATTTTTATACAAACTATCAAAACAATTAAACTTCAATTTAAGTTTGTGCAGGTATCTACCTTTGTAAAACAGTTCTTGAAATATGTTCCTGATATCCAAAAGTATTGTCATTAATATTTTATAGAAAAAAATTCAATTTGATATACATGTATCTGAATCTATTTGTAATGGTTCTTTAACATAATTTTAGAAATATAATTTTATAAACATATGTACATTTGTATAAGTCAACATATTGACAAACCCCGCATATGGCACCTATGTCTGTGACATCTAAAAGGACAAAGTTTTTTTACTCCCTTTCAAAGTAGTTTCCTTGGTTTCCAACACAGCGCTGATATCTGTTTACCCATTTATGAAAAACATTTAAATACCTGCTGAATAAGAGACAGAGACAGTGACTTTACTTCTGGATCAATATACTTACACTCATCCTAAATGTAATAAGTAATTGTAATATTGAGGGCAGTTTTATGTCATTATTTCACAGATACCAATCTAATATCCAGATCGTTACCTCTTGGATACAATGAAGGTGAACCTAATCTTATTATGTGTCCCTCAGGTAAGCTATAATTTGTCCTTTGTAAAGTTAAATATGATAAAAGCAGCTTTAAAATTGGATTTGTTAGCTCCTAGCAAGTATTTGTGTATAAAAATTCATAACAAGAACTTAGGTTGTGTGTAAAATAGGTATTCAGATATTTTAGATAAGTTGATTTATGTCAAAGAGATACAGACATGTCCCCAATGGGAGGCATAGGCCTTGAGACTAGACCGTATGCTAGAGAATGTCTTTGGTGTGTAGGTTTGTCATGATTAGTAGATAATCATTAATGATTGATTTATGGTATGACCAGCAGATCACCCCTATTGATTTTGAGGTCTTTGGGTCAATGTCAGGGTCACAGTAGAAATTTTTGTCCAATCAATAACTTGAGGAAAAGATAAGCTTTGGTTTGTTTAACTTGGTAGGGATATTGGCCTATGGACAATAGATTACTCCTGCTGATTTAAAGGTAATATGGTCAAGGTCATGGTGATATTGGATGTAAATCTTTGTCAGATCAATATATCTAGAGTTTTCTGAGTTATAGGGATATGACATTTATAACATGTAGTTGCAATATTATTTCAATATGATTAATTGTTAACTTAAATTAATTTCTTGATTCTGCAAAGAAAGCATAGAAAAGGACTAATCATTTTTCTCCACGTAGTTTTGTTATACTTTTATGCTCAAGATTTGCAATCTTTTCTTTGAAAAATACCAAAGCAATTTTAAGGCCAAAATAGCAGATGTTATTCCCAACATTGCCAAGACCTTTAGCAAGGATTTTTCAATTTAACTGTCCAAGTAGGACTGTGCATTTGCCAGAGGTTTTACATTACAAACCTCAAAGTCCTTGCTGTTTCTCTGGGATGGTTGATGGTTAATTATGTTTTTACAATAATTGTCTGACTTATATTACCTTTATATACTTCAGAAGATGTATTGATGACAACACTATCTATATATATGATGGACAGAGATCAACCTCTACCACAGTCTGATGAAATACTCTTGTGTACACCTAACACAACAAAAGATGAAGTAAGTGTCAAGTATATTTTAAATTTAGCAAATTTCTTTAAAACATCATGGCTTAACTGTATTGGCATTTACCAATAAAAGGATATGTAAGGGGTTCAAATTTACTGAAAAACGTTGCTTTGTGCAGATTATGTACTGTTCTTGTGATATTCAAAATTCATGTTAAGGCCAGAAAAAATTGAAGAATAATTCATTATAGTTATGTTTATTTTGTTAGAATATTGTTGTTGTAACAAGGTATAGTGTTCAAGTGTAGTGCTTTTGAAGCTGTTAAGGCACCTGTGTGACAATGTTTTCCTATACTTTATGTATTAATCTCAAGCCTCACACATTTCATAGTTCATCATTAAATTTTGTGTAATCCAGGTTGATATATTTTGGAGGAGGGCAATATTTGATGGAGGAAGAAAGATTCACTGTCTGGTAAATGCTGATATGTTAGATTATGATGTCAGTGAAGCTGCAGAGAGATGTCTCGAGGAATATCTGCTGGAAGTTTATCAACAAGGTTAGTTACTGTTAACAGTAATGTTAAGAGTTGTGACCCATACATAAACAACTGCATTCAGTTGAATTGAAAAACCATGGTTGTATAAATTTCACATTCAACACTTATTCATACTGATCAGTAACATAAAAAAACACTAGAAATAAAACTTAACGATAAAATGTTATTAGAATCATAAATAAAATATTATTATTAACATAAGTCAATATCTATATTTACAGAGTTGAAATATCGTTTGTTGGTGATCTGTGGTTCAGACAATGAGTACAGATCTACCATTGTGTCATCACTGGACAAGTTTAAGAGACAACCATTACCAGCAAACACTTCTCATTTACGAGACTACCTGGCTAATAAACTAATTGTACAGGAACATGATATAGTAGGTGTTAGACCAGCAGCTTGTGTTGATAGACAGAGGTAAATTGACATAAAATAATTAACTTTTTATGAAGAATTCTAGTTTTATTATTCCTAGTTAAGCTTTTGCTAAATACAAGGTCAAAGAACAAAAGTTCTATAGGTCATGTCCTTGAGTTAAAAATGGCAATGCCTTTGGGGTCACTTAGTTTTCATAGACTTGTAAAGTAAAAATCCTCTCTGAATGTACAGTTAATGCCAAGAGTTTAGATATTGGTCATGTAGCATCACCTTTTGTTCCTTTGTAGAATTTGTATGCATCGTGCCACAGGGGTGAAAAAATTGGTTCTTGCCCTGAGGGTCACTTAGTTCATATACACTTTAGTAGTAAAAACCAAAATTAGGTTTTCTGGTGTAAAATAACAAAGTCAAGAGCTTTGATATTTGTCATAAAGAATTTCTGTCAGATATCTAGAAATCATTTAAAAATTATGATGCTTTGGTAAAAAATGACAAACCCAATATGACTTCATTACTGAAATTGTAACCTTTTCTAGAAATGTATCTCAGATGAACGATCCAAGGTCATCATGGCCCTCTTGTTTTAGGTCTACAGTACGAGTGATCAAATCATGGAGAGCTGGTGTAGGCAAGACATTGTTTAAACATAGAAGAGAAGAAGAACTGTCACGTCTAAACAGAGGACCAGTTAAATCAGACACAGTGTCTATACCACTACAAGAGAAAACAATTGATCTACATTATGTGATAGAGAGACTTCTAGAACACACAACACATCCAGGGGAGATTACTGCCAGACTCTTCCATATTGATGTAGCACATGAGGTAGTTTATGATCATGATTGTATATTCTTCACTTTTAAGTTAGGGAAAAATGAAATTAAAATGGTTTCTATGCAGGCCATGTCATTAAAATCTTTGCTGTCTAGCATGTAACATTTTTCCTTCTCCTATATGGTAGAGATATTGATGTCTATATTGTTTATGCAATTAAATGTATTCAGTTATTTTACAGACTACATGGACAATGAAAACTATAAGAGGTAATATGCTCTGTCAACGAAATGTATGTAAAAAAATTCTGAGGTCCTGGAATTTAGTTCATAATTCAGTAGATTTCTTTGAAGTAAAATTTACACAAATATTAGTATAATGTAAACATGTAATGTAATGTAAAGATATATTTTCTGTCAACAGGTAGAGAATGGTGTAGATTACCTACTGTTTAACTTGCTAGTACTGGGATGTTTGACAGACAAGACTGGCTTTGTATGGAGGAAATCCCCCACTGATATCTACCTGATTGAAACCATGCCTTTAATGATGCATGCTATGGATAAAAGGGTAACTTACTGTTTCAACAATATATTTAAAATATTTTATAAGATATTTGTTAAGATTTTGTCAAGCTGGAAAAGTAAGCGAAATAAGAAAATATCTATTGAAACTTAAAATTCAGGGCCAACTGAGAAACTGCTGATGCAAATTGGTATGAATAATTTTTGGCTAAAATGAATTTAATCAAATAAAATTCATGTCTAATACAAGGAAGCTACAGGACAGGGTCAACGAAGGATTTACTTGACTTTGAATGTAACGAATTTCTGTATAAAACAAAAAAATACTCATTAATTTCATTTCTCATGAAATTTACTATAATTGAAAACTATGATGATACTACATCACCTGATATTGAATGACAGGATATAATATAGTATAATGATACTGAATTTCACACAGTAATAACTACATAACAAGAATTTGAATGTATGACTTACTGGGCCATAAGGAAGCACTATCTCATTCCCTTTTGCTCATCTTTACAGGGAGCAGATTTACAGTATGTACATCCTATGTTAAATGTGTTACCAGATCTGACCTGTAGATCACCACAGGACAGCTTGCAGATATATGATGGTGTTGAACTTCATGGTACATATTTATTTTGTCTAATCTTATTTTGTTGACTCCATCCTTTTGGTAAGGGGGAAGTGGTGTGCTTTTAAGTTATCTTGGCCAACATACTAGAAATAACTTCATTATCTTATTTTGCAATACATGTATTTATTATGATTCTTTTGTTGAAAATCAAAGAAAATAAATATTTTATACATATTTACAGACAGCTAAAAGGATGAGACTGTAAAGTTGTAGTCATCTTTGAAAATCATTTTACAGCCTAATAATGCATCTGTCTTTAATATTGAAACAAACGCTTATAAAGAAATGTTTATTTGATGTCAAATTGAACTCATTACAAGTACATGTTCTTGTCTTTAAAAGGACTTCACTGAGGTTTTTTTTTACGTGATGGGACTAAAAATAATGTTTCGAGATTTTATTTAATCCATTTGATGTAGGTCTTGATCAATAACTTGTGTGCAAAATTTCAGATCATTCCCTCAATCTGTTTTTTTTTAAAAAAGTAATTTTTATTGTAAAAATTACCTATAACTGAAAAGTGTTGCAACGCTTTTCACTCAAATCAGACTAAGAATAACATCAATATATTTCAGGGTATATTTCTTAATATTCTTGATGTGTTGATGTTAAACTCATACAAACAATTGTTGAACCAGAGTCATTGTTTTTAAAGCTTTCTACTGTACAATGAACAATATTATATAAAACAATTTATTTTTATGATAAAAGATAGGCTGCACTTAATAGATACAAAAAAGGAACAAAGGAAATTGTATTAAACTTTGTGCTTGAAATATTTAGATTACAACGACTCTGATCAGTTATTTGATGAGCAACAGTTTAGAAGCCCAGTATTCCAGCGTACATTCCAGTACTTACTGAGACTAGATCAAGGGAGACAACTTGATGATGTCAAGCCAGACAATCCAGAAGGTCATCCACAGGCATGCCTTCAAACGTTACTAAGGTTATCTTTTTTTTCTTTGATTGATTTTCTGTAGAACCATCTAGTACTGCAAACTATTTGAAACATTTTAAGGAATGTACTTAAGGTTTTCTCAAAAGCTTTATATAATTATGTATGCCTATCACAATGATATTATTATTAACTATTATTATCCCATGCCGATGGAATCGGGAGGGGGATATAGTTTTGGCGTTGTCCGTCCGAATTTCGTTTCCGGAGTAGTTCTCTGCAACTACTGGCTGGAATTCAACAAAACTTTATGGGAATCATCAATATCAAGAGATGATGCGCATATCGTCCGCTTGTTCCGGTCAGACACTTTAACTCAGAGTTATGGCCCTTGATTAGTTATGTAGTATGCATATAGAGTAAAAATCGTTTCCGGAGTAGTTCTCTGCAACTACTAGCTGGAATTCAACGAAACTTTATGGGAATCATCAATACCAAGAGGAGATGCGCATATCGTCGGCTTGTTCCGGTCAGACACTTTAACTCTGAGTTATGGCCCTTGATTAGTTGTGCAGTATACATATGGAGTATAAATCGTTTCCGCGCTACTTCTCTGCAACTACTGGCTGGAATTCAATGAAACTTTATGGGAACCTTCAATACCAAGAGGAGATGCGCATATCGTCGGCTTGTTTGGGTCAAACACTCTAACTCAGAGTTATGGCCCTTGATTAGTTATGCAATATGCATATGGAGTAAAAATTGTTTCCGGAGTAGTTCTCTGCAACTACTGGCTGGAATTCAACGAAACTTTATGGGAATCATCAATATCAAGAGGAGATGCGCATATCGTCGGCTTGTTCCAGTCAGACCCTTTAACTCAGAGTTATGGCCCTTGATTAGTTATGTAGTATGCATATGGAGTAAAAATCGTTTCCGGAGTAGTTCTCTGCAACTACTGGCTGGAATTCAACGAAACTTTATGGGAACCTTTAATACCAAGAGGAGATGGGCATATCGTCGGCTTGTTCCGGTCAGACACTTTAACTCAGAGTTATGGCCCTTGATAAGTTATGCAGTATGCATATGGAGTAAAAATCGTTTCCGCGCTACTTCTCTGCAACTACTGGCTGGAATTCAACGGAACTTTATGGGAACCTTCAATACCAAGAGGAGATGCGCATATCGTCGGCTTGTTCCGGTCAGACACTTTAACTCAGAGTTATGGCCCTTGATTAGTTATGCAGTATCCATATAGAAAACTATTTGTTTCCTCGCTACTTCTCTGCTACTACTGGCTGGAATTCAATGAAACTTTATGGGATACTAAGAGGAGATGTGCATATAGTCGCCTTGTTCCGGTCAGATACTTATAACTCAGATTTATGGCCCTTGATTAGTTATGTAGTATGCATACATCTCATTGGCATTTCCAGATTTTACTTATTTAACACAAAGTTATGGCTCTGTTATTGCCCTGAACATTTATCAAGTTCAAAGAATATTACTGTTTATGCCATGATTAATATATAAATAAAAGCCTTATGTCTTCAGTTGTTGTGTTAATAATAACCAGTACTCAGCGGGGGATATAAATTCAACGAATTTGCTTGTTACTTATATTTCTTTGTGCAAAATAAACCTATTTAGTTCTGTCTAACAGCCTTTTTAAATTTGTTTTAGATAAAAAAAGCAAAAAACACTAAATGTTATAAAAATGCTACAAATACAGGATTATATGTATATGTATATCGATTTTACTTATTCTAAAATTTATTTCAGACAAATTTTACAGTGACTTTCAAGCTTTATTGATGGACAGGGACCTTAGGTGTTCTGAAGCGCATTTGATTTGTTTCATCCTGAATAAACCCATTCATATTACACATGAAACAGTTTAAACACATGAAGTAAAAATATAATTTCTAGAATTAGAAATCTAAACTTAAGGTTTATAATGACTTCTTTACCCATTATCATTACATTACCTAATTCCAGACATTGTGGATTAGAAGATCCATCTTGGTCGGAGCTTCATCATTTTGTTTGGTTTCTGAATACACAGCTGGTAGATTTTGAGAATAACATGTTTGTTAGTGCAGCTGCTGCAGAAGATCTTCCTGGATTCTCCAAATTTGTCCTCAGATTCCTCATTCAGATGTCTAGGGTAAGAAAAGAAAACAGATTTTTGTTAATTATTTGTTTGTTGTTGAGTGTTAATGAACATTTTGTAAATTCATTGACCTACTTTCGGGTATCCACTTGCTACTTGTTTTTTTTATATAAAAAAAGAGTCACAGATATTGTGTTTCGAAAGAGTAGTATAAATTTTGGATACAGGAGAAACTTTACATGTGACGATTTAAAAATTCTTTAAAATTATCTCTAGGCGTTTATTTTGACATATATGGGGAACTTAAAGGTAATTTCTGATGGATATTTATAGAAATTTCATTGGGCCACCTAAGTTATTTATCAAACATGCGAAAGGAAATGATAAAACTGAAAGAAATTAAGGCAGAACCTAAACATATTTTGACTTTCAGCAGTTCACTCACTTAATAATACTGCACATATTTTTAGCTCACCTGTCACAAAGTGACAGGGTGAGCTTTTGTGATCGCTTTTCGTCCGGCGTCCGTCCGGCGTCCGTCCGTAAACTTTTACTTTAAATGACATCTCCTCATAAACCACTAAGCCAATTTCATCCAAACTTCACAGGAATGTTCCTTTGGTGGTCACCTTTAAAAATTGTTCAAAGAATTTAATTCCATGCAGAACTCTGGTTGCCATGGCAACCGAAAGAAAAAACTTTAAATATCTTTTTTTTAAAAAACCATAAGAGCTAGAGCTTAGATATTTGGCATGAAACATCTTCTAGTGAGTGTCTACCAAGTTTGTTCAAATAAAAGCCCTGGGGTCAAAATTGGCCCCGCCCCCGGGGGTCATTGATTTTCCCTATATGCATATAGTAAAAAATTAAAAAATCTTCTTTTAAAGAACCCAAAGAGCTAAAGCTAAGATATTTAGCATGAAACATGTTCTAATGGGTGTCTACCAAGTTTGTTCAAATAAAAGCCCTGGGGTCAAAATTGGCCCCGCCCCGGGGGGGTCATTGATTTTCCCTATATGCATATAGTAAAAACTTAAAAAATCTTCTTTCAAAAAACTCAAAGAGCTATGGCTAAGATATTGAGCATCAAACATGTTCTAATAGATGTCTACCAAGTTTGTTCAAATAAAAGCCCTTGGGTCAAAATTGGCCCTGCCCGGGGGGTCATTGATTTTCCCTATATGCATATAGTAAAACCTTAAAAAATCTTCTTTAAAAGAACCAAAAGACCTATAGCTCAGATATTTAGCATGAAACATCCTCTAATGGGTGTCTACCAAGTTTGTTCAAATAAAAGCCCTTGGGTCAAAATTGGCCCTGCCCCAGGGGGTCATTGATTTTCCCTATATGCATATAGTAAAAACTTTAAAAATCTTCTTTTAAAGAACCCAAAGAGCTAGAGCTAAGATATTTAGCATGAAACATGTTCTAATGGATGTCTACCAAGTTTGTTCAAATAAGAGCCCTGGGGTCAAAATTGGCCCTGCCCCGGGGGTCATTGATTTTTCTTATATGTGTATAACAAAAACTTAAAAAATCTTCTTTTAAAAAACTCAAATAGCTAGAGTTTAGATATTAAGCACGAAGCATCTTCTAGTGAGTGTCTACCAAGTTTGTTGTAATAAAAGCCCTGAGGTCAAAATTGGCCCCGCCCCGGTGACATTGATTTTACTTATATGTGTATAGCAAAAACTTAAAAATCTTCTTTGAAAAAACCTGAATAGCTAGAGTTTAGATATTAAGCATGAAACATTTTCTTGTAAGTATCTACAAAGATTGTTCAAATAAAAGCCCTTGGGTCAAAACTGGCCCTGCCCCAGGTGTGTCATTGTTTTTAACTATATGTGTAAAGAAAAAAACTTGACCAGCTAGACCTTAGATGTTTAGCATGAAACATCTTCTAATGGGTGTCTACCAAGTAAAAGCCCTGGGGTTTAAACAAGCCCCGCTCCGGGGGCCTTTATACAGGTGAGCGACTTCAGGGCCATCATGGCCCTCTTGTTTAATGTCACTTTTCATTAGATAATTACAACGTTTATATTATTAGTTATAAAGATCGTTGACAGGTTATATGGCCCTTTATTACCCTTCCAGATTTTTTCCGCCTTTTTGATTGGATATTAATCACCCGAAAGAAATTGATATAACCGAGCCAGACGGGTAATATACACACTAAATTTTCCCCGTTGGGTACCCAACGTTGTAAACGACATGCGCTGAGGTGATGCGAGTACGGTTCGATTTTACGCGGTGTAAATTCCGATTTACAATCACTTTTTAACTGTCAAATGATAAATATTTACCAAAGTAGAGTAATGATACAAATTCCCATCAGTATTGAAAACAAATATGACCTTGTGAAAGCTTGATATTAATTACAAAAAAAGTGCTTTCAATAGACTACTCCTTTTCTCTTGTTTACATTCGTTAGGTACGGGAAAAATACGTCATGTATTTATGTGACGTCATGTTGTGATGAAGAGGTACCCTAAAGGGAATCTTATTTCAACGTTTCATTTGAAACAGCAATGATTTTTTTAAAAAATCGTCTAAACTCGGCAAGGGAAGGGTAATAAAATTATTATTTTGGATTTGGAGTGATGTATGTGGATATATTACCTGCCAAGATAAAATATAATATAATATAATATAATAAGATATAAAATCTTAGCAGGTAATATATCCACATATATCACTCCAAAACCAAAATAACATATAATATAAACGGCTATTTGTAAATATAACGGCTCGGGTTATATTGCAAACAGCTGTTTATATACGGCCATATAACCTGTCAACAATCTTTATAACGAATTTATAATACAGCAAGCATCATTTTTTAGAGAAAAAAGTAAGATTTCTTCATGAATCGACAGCAGCCGTGTATATAAAACTATATAAACATCATGATTATCCAATGAAAAATGACGTTACAAACGTGCAGTATTATAAAGTTTTATATACATGGCTGCTGTTAATTTAATAGAAAATCTCAATTCTTTCTCTAATCAGAAAGTTTGCTGTATTATTGTAAATCTTCCTGACAGGTAATATGACCGTGTATAAACGGTTATTTGCAATATAACCCAAGCCACAATTTCCAAAACAACTGTTTATATACGGCCATTTAACCAGTCAAAAAAATTTATAACTGGTTATAAATATCCCTGACATCTTGTATGGCCATATACTTTATCTTGCATTATATGCAAAACATAAGATGAAACGAGTTTTTATACTGAATCAACAATACAGTGGAGACTAAAAGCTCTTATTTCCATTTTCTACTATTATATAGGATTTTTCTACCCGTTCTTTAAAAATGAGTGAGGAATCTCCTGGTGTAAAACCAAAAGCTCAGTTCAGAGAAGTGCGTATGGATGACGGAGAAGGTGACAATGATGACATTGGTAATGACTTGGAGGCGTATCAGATGAGGAGGACCTGGGAAAGCAGGTAATAAACCAACTAATGATGACTTACATATTTTCTTGTTGTTACTCTTTAACAACATCAATAATATTTGAAGTTTAAATAATTACATGTAGCATTCAAACCATGTTAATCAGTGTTGTGTCCATTACATTTTCATTCTAAAGTTAATCTTGAATAATGGACATGAGTGTCTGTGATGAGCAAAAACAATCTCTGCCCCTCACTAAGGGCGTCATATTGATTTGCTCATGTCAGTAAGTATAATCCATAATGATAGACTTACAAAGCATTGGAATGTGGGGACATCTATTTCATATGAACACATTTCTAGTTTATTATGTTTTTTATTATTTTAGTTGTTAGAAAATAGAACATTTATTGTCTTGAATTATTTTCTCTGTTTCAGTCCACATCCATATCTGTTTTTCAACTCGGATAGATTAACGTTCACTTTCCTTGGATTTTTCATTGACAAAGCCTCTGGAAATTTGATAGATCAACAAACAAAAACTGTTCTAGAAAATGGAATAATGGCTAAAAATTTATATGACTCTCTGGTCAGAAATCATGCTCCAATACAAGAAAACTTTGATGCTCTTCCAAGGTAATTTTGAAATCGTCTTTTATTCATTTTATCTTGCTATCAAAGGATTTCTCTGAATACTTACAGGAACATAGTACAAAGTACTTCTGAGCTTATATTACTATATTGACCACCCAGTCAGCAACAAACATTGAATGTTTGCAGGTTGACTGATAGGTCAGTTTAAGGTCAGTTTAATGCCATGAGGCTTTCAGTGCTGTTACCTATTTTTTAAATATACATGGAAAGATCTTTTTATTGGAATAATTGTGATTTGTGCAGAGTTAGTTGTTTGATAAGTTTATCTTGGAATTAATTTTTTTGCTTGATCCGCTTTTTTTCAGAGATCAGAAAATCACAAAGTTATGCAATGTAATGGGGATAGAATTTCCTCATGATCCTGATGACACCTATGAGTTGACAACTGACAATGTGAAGAAAATCATGGCAATCTATATGAGGTTTAGGTAAGTTGAAATGGGTTTATTAGAACAAAAAAAAAATTCATATCAGGGGAGGGTTAATTATGAAGATGATTTAATTCAAACTGACAATGTTGAGAAAATCAAGACACTTGATGTTAATGCTACATGTTGAGAGGTTGAAGAAAAATGCAATGTAGAAAGTAACGAATGGCAATTTATGTAAATTGACCCTAAAAGTTGGTGAAGGAATACCTCAGGTGCCCATTTGTGAAATATTTCAGGCACAAGCTGATGTAGAAATGTCATGAATAAGAACCTTTTGTGTAGCTCAATGTTAAAAGAATTTGAAGATCAGATTAGGTCTTTAGTATAGATTGTTAATTGTACATACAATATTTGTGTCATTTGATTTGGGATTTTAAAACAACTTTGCAGAATAATAAGTAAGATTAAAAACAAAATCTTGTGAAAAGGTCAAAGATAAAAAAGAAATTCACCAATTTGTTTCTTTTTTAAATCTGGCTGGCCCAAAAAATTTCCCTTATCCATCTAAGTAAATAACTTTGCTGTGTAGTTTTATTTGTCTGGTTGAAATATTTGAATTTATGTTTAACAAATCAATGTCATTGGTTAGGCATACTCTAAATGAATTAACTACTGAATTTCTTTTCCAGATGTGATATACCAGTTATCATTATGGGAGAGACAGGGTGTGGTAAAACAAGATTGGTCAAGTTTATGTGTTCTCTACAACAACCACCTGGTGTTAACATGACAAACATGATCCTTATGAAGGTAATTAGAAACTTCATATATTGGTTATTCTAATGAACCTGTGTTAAGTTTGTCCTTTCGCTTTTTATAAGCTCACCTTTGCGCAAAAAAATGCTCACTTGTGATGACAGTGTTTCCATTGCTCTGCATTATTCAACAACAACTCCCACTATACCACATGGAAATGTTTGACTAAACTTCACAGTAATGATCCTAAGATGGCCCTATATAAAAGTTAAATAAATGGTTTCAGTCTGCTGCATGAGAAAGGTCATACAAGCTGAGACAAAGACCATAAAAATGAAATCTTAAAAAAGTCTTGTTCTCTGAAACTACGTTGCCAAGAGATAAGATATTTCGTATGTAGCAATATCATTTCGTGCTCTATGAAAGTTATATCAATCATGTCCGTGGGATCGAAAATTGCCCACCCAAAGGGTGAGGGTCATTAATTCTTAATATTGAACCCTACATAGAAAAACACATTTTTTGGGGCACAAAAAAGCAGTGCCTAGAGCAAAGATATTTGGTATGTTCCTATAACCTAGTGTTTCTCTATAAGAGTAATATACAGGTAAATCATTATATCAGGTAAAAGGGTCAAAACTTGCCCTGCCCTAAAGATCTTTTACTTTATTTTAGATTTATACAAGTATAGTAAACACCTTTAAAAAAATATCTTCTAGAGCGAAGATATTTGGCATATAGCATAAATTTGTGGTTGTCTACATAAGTCATAAAAATCATGCCCCTGTGATCAAAATTTGTCATGTCCTGGAGATCACTTAGTATACAAAGACTTAATTTATATAAGAATACATTTAAATCTTCTTGTATGATATTGTTATGCCCAACGCTTAGATATTTGGCATGTAGCATTTCCAAGTGGGCATTTAGAAAAATTATATGAATCATGCAGTTTGGGTTAAAAATGGCACACAAAATTTAATGTTCTTACGTCTTGAAAAATTGCGACCCTTTACCTGTTTAGTTATTAGAATAAAATTCTCTTTACTTTCAAAACAATTTTTTAACAATCATGTAAGTTCAAGATTGAAATATTTTATGTCATGTGAAAGGTTCATGGTGGCACAACACACAAAGACATAATCAAGAAAGTTCAAGAGGCAGAAGAAACCGCACAGGAAAACAAAGATGAATATGGAGACCATGTGTACACCGTTCTGTTCTTTGATGAAGCAAACACAACAGAAGCTATTGGACTTATTAAAGAAATCATGTGTGACAAAAGTATGGAGGGAAAGAAACTAAAATTATGTGAAAACCTGAAAATGGTGGCTGCTTGTAACCCGTATAGAAAGTATGAATAACATTTGATCCTTTGAAACATTTTTATCAATTTAGATATATTTATATAGCATTTAAACTTCAGTTACAATCAACTTTATTATTTTCATAAGCTTGCACTTGAAGTCTCTTCACAATTGTTTTTATTGAAATATTTAGATTGGTGAAGGTCAGTTTGTAATGTTGGCAAAGAAGCAAACCCAGTGAGGTCCATTTAAGCAATTTCAATTGCTTGTAATATATAGTGAGATCAACAGAATTTCAGTAACATAAGCATTAAAATTTCTTGAAAAAAAAAATCGTTTGAATTGTAGACATTCAGAAGAGCTAATCAAAAAATTAGAGCAGGCAGGACTTGGTTACCACGTTGATGCTGATGAAACAACAGACAGACTGGGGCGAGTACCAATGAGACGTCTTGTGTACAGGGTCCAGCCTCTACCACAAAGTTTACTGCCACTAGTGTGGGACTTTGGACAACTGAACACGGAAGTGGAAGATCTTTATATTAGACAAATGGTCAGGAGATATGTAAGTTGAGATTGAAATTTATTAGGCTAATACAAATTTTTCCATTGAAAAAAATTTGATGAGTCATAAATGTAATAGCCTGATATAAAAACTTTTTTCCTTGTCTTAAGTTTTAGTCCTGTACCATATAATAAGATTTGAATTATATTGCATTGATGTTTCACACAAAATTGGTGCAAAAAAGAGGATAGTTCCTCATAAGATTGCTGTAAAGACAAAATATCACACAGTTTGATGGTGTGTGAATAAGGCTAAAGACTGTTTTCTTTCCAATCATGTCTTCCAAGGTATTATAAGTTGAAAATTGTTTAAAAATTTTAACTGAATGTTAAAAAGTGACTGTCATTGTTATATATTTTAGATACGTGAAAATAAACTACCTGGGAAAAGAGGATTGATAGAAGTTGTTAGTGCAATCCTTACAGCTTCACAGGATTACATGAGGGCACAAAAGGTAAAATACAACTTAAGATTACATGAGGGCACAAAAGGTAATATACAACATAAGATTACATGAGGGCACATAAGGTAATATACAACATAAGATTACATGAGGGCACAAAAGGTAATATACAACATAAGATTACATGAGGGCACAAAAGGTAATGTACAACATAAGATTACATGAGGGCACAAAAGGTAATATACAACATAAGATTACATGAGGGCACATAAGGTAATATACAACATAAGATTACATGAGGGCACATAAGGTAATATACAACATAAGATTACATGAGGGCACAAAAGGTAACATAAGATTACATGAGGGCACATAAGGTAATATACAACATAAGATTACATGAGGGCACAAAAGGTAATATACAACATAAGATTACATGAGGGCACAAAAGGTAATATACAACATAAGATTACATGAGGGCACATAAGGTAATATACAACATAAGATTACATGAGGGCACAAAAGGTAACATAAGATTACATGAGGGCACATAAGGTAATATACAACATAAGATTACATGAGGGCGCAAAAGTTAATATACAACATAAGATTACATGAAGGAGCAAAAGGTAATATATAACAAATTTGAGATTGCTAAAAAGGTAGCTCTTCCTGAATTTTTTGGCTGGAAATGAAGATGAGGCTAAATTGATAAATGATTTCTATTGGAACATCATGTGTTGCAAATGCTGAAAGTTTATTGGTTACATTTTATCAGGTGTGAAATAATTGATTTTATCTGGCAGGATGAATGTAGTTTTGTGTCACTACGAGATGTTGACAGAGTGTTGACTGTAATGAGCTGGTTTTACCAACAGAGTCAAGGGGAGAGAACTCTGTATGACCTAATGGACGAGAAACTATATGGTGAGGAGGAATCAGCAACTGATGACGAGGATGATGATGAAGATGAAGAGATGTCATTTTTTAGAGATGATGAAGGAGTAAGAGTTATAAATTTGTAACAATGGTTGTCCTTATTTGAAATGTGACTTTTGCAGTGATGTTTTTTTGTAATTTTATTCCCCGGATCAAAGATATACAAGTTGTTTCATTTTTCTAGGCCAGTTGGGCTGAAAAAAATTACGGGCTCAACCAATAATTTTCAGACTCTTACCAAGTTACCTGCATAATAACATGTTTCCTTTCTGGAAATGGAGAATCATTTTCAGTAAAGTGGCTATGATAAATGATGTGGCCTCATGTCAAATAGCAAAGTCAATGCATTTATCATTTCATATTCAAATGAAACACCTCTTTAAGTTTAATATATATTAATTTACAGGGTGACAGAGTAGATGATATTACCCGTTCTCTTATACTAGCACTTGGTGTTTGCTATCATGCCTGTCTGAAAACTAGGCCGCAGTATCGTGCACACGTTGCACCAGAATTTGGTGTACCTTGTCATCTTCCAGGTGGTGCGGATCAAATACAAGAAGAGATTGAATGGTAATTTGATATTGTTTGGCATCTTTGTAAACCTTTTGATTAACAAAGCGAGGTAGATTTTATTTACATTGTGTAAAAAATGCAATAAATAAATTTTAAACGCACACACAAAGTTTGGACAAATTGATCAACTAGAGTTGAAGATATTGGGTGCGTTTCACTAACATACTTAGGGTATCGTTACTCGAGTTTTTTGCGTAAGCAGAACTTATGTATTAATTTGTGTTTCACTAAACTTGCTTAGGTAAGCATTTGTGTAAGTTTCAAATTTAAATGTAAAGTTACACTCATTTATTACTGGCATAAATTGCACCTTCTGTTTAGTGAAACGCAACTAATGTAATTTTACGATTTGCATAAGTCCAAATTTAAGTAAAAAGATACGCAAAACTTACGGAATCTAAGTGAAATGCTTGCCTGATAAATTGATATCTATGTGAGAATTGAATTGTGAAATAGATGTAGCAGAACCATTAACAATGAAGATTTTCAGGGTGAAATAAGTTAATATACAAATTTATTTCTGTTTCTAGCTGTCAAGAAGTTTTCTTAGATCATGTTCATCTGGAGAAGAATATAGCTCGTAACATGGCACTGAGAGAGAATGTTTTCATGATGGTTGTATGTATAGAACTACGTATCCCATTGTTCCTTGTTGGTAAACCTGGAAGTTCTAAATCCCTCTCCAAAACCATTGTATCTGATGCTATGCAAGGAAATGCTGCAAGAGAAGAGCTGTTTAGAGAATTAAAACAGGTAATTTCTCTGTAGTTTTTCTTCCACTAATATCTAAACTCTGTCAGTACACCTTTGATGATTGAGAAAAATTCTTGTATGGAAAGTTTGAACATTGAAGGCCATTTCAAAATCAGAAAAATGGAAAATATTCTTAAATGAGTAAAATTTTAATATATATATAATAAAAGTTAAAATGAAGGTATGTTTACCCTCTTCTCTTTATCTTGGTGTTTGATGTGTTATTCTAAAATCATTGACAGTTTATTTACTAATTAACAGCTTTAAGTAATTTTATTTTTCAGGCCCAGATGGTGTCATTCCAGTGTAGTCCCCTGGCCACACCAGATGGTATAGTTGGTACATTTAGACAATGTGCACAGTTCCAGAAAGACAAAGATTTGGATACATTTGTCTCTATTGTTGTCCTTGATGAAGTAGGATTGGCTGAAGACAGTCCAAGAATGCCACTGAAGGTACACTGCACAAACTAAAATACATCTATATTTTCATCTGTTGTCAGGGCTACAATGCTTTTAACTTAATTGTAAAATTATAAAAGATTGCAAAACACTGGCAGTTTAGCTTGATATAAATAAAGTTTACATGTAGCATGAATGGTTCTTTGATTATTTGGGTACTTGAAAATGTCAGTTTGTTACCAAAATGTGAAGATTGATTGATTCTGTTATTATAATATTTCATTCTAGTTTGACAAAGTTTAGAGAGAAGCTTGTGTGATTTTACCTTAAATATTATATTTTATGTTAGACTTGTACCTACGAGGTAATTTACAAATATTTTGAATGTCATTTAACAACATATTGCTGATGAAATTTTAGTGTAAGTGTTCATTTCAATTTTTTTGTTAGTAAAATAAAATGTTGAATATTTGATATAAAACATTATTCTGTGTTTTATTTACAGACTCTTCACCCTCTCCTTGAAGATGGTTGTCAAGGTGATGAAAAACCAGAAAAATATAAAAAGGTTTGAATACTACTTTCTTTTACTTCATTTTGAATGGATTGTTTCAAATACTTACTCAAATGGAAATTTACTCCAGATTTTCTTCAAAAGCTTATTTTTTTTGGCTGGTACAAGTATATTTTGATATTGTATATATTTAATTTTTGTACTCTTAGTTGAGGAACTTATTGAGTAATATTTTGCTTTTTTTCCACTATCTTTTGTTTTTTTAAAGAAAAAAATAAAAGAGCTTTTAAATGATGTACAAGATCATTATAATGAATACATTCAATGTCGATTAATGTGTTGTTTTATCATAGGTTTTTGGGTAATTTCTGTTCTTATCAGTATGTCTTTAAACTGAGAAAAAGTGATGCTTTTTTCAAGCCTATACCGTAGAACTTCTATGAGTCAAACTTATATTAGTCAATTTTCTCAATACTGTCAAAGTAAAATGAGAGTCCCGAGTTTTACCCCTATATATTCCTTATAAAAACCTATTCGAAATTTTATGTGTCAAATTTTTCGATGTGTCAAAGTTTTTTCATGGTCATATAGAATGAATCGAGTACAATTTACCACAAATAAGTTGAAGTCTTTTGATTTTTTGACACCTTTGATCTAGAGATATTTTTTCACACCTTATCTGGTGGCAAAGACTATTTCCAATCAACTTGGGTGACAGGTGTTAATTACACAGCCGTGTCTGTATGTGTTTAAATGTGTGATAAAATGCTTTAATTGTTACCATGCAAACTGATGTAGTGGTTATTGAAAGTAAACAGTAAGAACTACATGCACTTTCATTGAGACTTTCCGTGACCTGGTGTCGCGTGATAATCACACACCAAATATTTACTAAAAGCTGGTTAAGTTATCGCCCTTTCCTATTGTTACGCGTTCTGTAACTTCCTTGTATACGTCAACAAGTCGAAATTTTGTTATGAAATTGAGACGGATTCATGAGTCGAAGTTCCGATTTGTCGAAGTTTTTACACACATAAGTCCCTTCAACTTCAACTTACCTAGGTTCTACTGTATTTACATTAAACCTACTTAAGTCATTTGACAAAATTATTTGTTATATTACAGGTAGCATTTATTGGTATATCAAACTGGGCGTTGGATCCTGCCAAGATGAACAGAGGAATTCTGGTACAGAGAGAAGTACCTGATATACAGGAACTAGTTGAAAGTGCAATGTATGTTACAATTTTTATTGAAAACAAACATAAATACATAAACAAAACTAATTATAATGCTCTTTATTTACAAAACAGATTAGATGCTATATCAAATAATAATGTCCTGTGACACTCTGCAAACTAAAACTCAACATGGATATTTGATATACAATTGACCTCTGAGACCCGTATTACAAACTTGATGTTAACACTATCTTGAACTTAAACATTCATCACTTTATTGTTAAATGTTCAATGATATTATTCATTTCAGTGGAATTTGTAATACAACAGAAAAGTTAGATAACTTGATCAAACCATTTATACAACCTTTGGCTGATTCCTATCTTGAAATCTTCCAAGAAGCTTCACTGAGTATGAGAGAATTCTATGGACTCCGTGACTTCTACAGGTAAAAATAGCTGAAGTCAAATATTACTCTATATATTGTTGACTTCTTTTCTGCAATTTGTTAAAATGAAAGTAACAGAAGTTTGGTGGTTATACTCCATTGTTGCTCATGCTTGCAATAATATACAGAGAGGCACTGGAAGTTAATCTCAGCCAGTATATAGCTGGTAAATCATTATAAATGACTTTACAGTAACATTCGTTTAATACCCAGTCAAACAATAACAATCACTTTTCTTGAAAGCAAATTTTGTTTTTATTTTGTTATATCCGGAGGCAAACAAATAGTCAGGATCGTGCAGCATCATTATAAGAGGTATATCGTTAGAAGCGATATCGATAAAAGTGGAGTTTACTGTGCTATTTTACTACTACAATAGTAGTAAGTTAGTCATTCAAAAGTATAATATATTAGGAATAAGTGTTATCGAGAAAGTAAGTGGGCTGAGAAAAAAACTGATCACTATCTCCAGCTGCACCATTTTCACATCTATAAAAAAATGATTGGAATGATTATTAACTTCTAGAAAGGATATGTATTAAAATGTTTGTTACAAAGATACTACTTGAAAAGTCACTAAGCAATAATAATTGTTGATTAAGTCAACATAAGTTCTACAATTTAAGACAACCTTTTACAATTTTAGGTAGCTTTGGTTTTTGTTTTATTTCAGTTTGGTTAAAATGGTGTATGGGTTTGTTGAGAAATCAAAACAAAAACCAACTTGGCATGAATTGTTACATTCCATTAAGAGAAACTTTGGTGGACTGGACCAAGTTGATCCTGTAGAAAGTTTCAGAAATCATCTAACTGCGGTCCATTTTGAACAGGAGGTAAAAATGTCTCTTAACCTATTTCTAACATGACCTCACCTTATCAAAAAGTACTCGGAGGAGAACTTTTATGACAGCATATATCGTCCCTGATTTCCTACAGTGTCTTTAAGCAACATCCTGTCTGTAATCACTGAGTAGACTATGACCAAACTTTACAGGAGTAGTCCTTCATGACCTATTACAAACCATTCTGATGCAAAAGTAGGTCACAGAAGTTTTAAATAAACTTGAATAATGAAATCCTGAAAAATTTCTCCTGAAATACTACAGTGTTCAAATATTTGGCATGTAGCATAATTTTTAAAATGTTTATTAACCATGCTACAGAGGTCAAAGTTCGGCTTTGCCTGGCGGTCCCAGGTCCACATAGACTTGTTTAAATTTACTTCTCTGAAACTACATGTACAAATAATAGCATTGCCTATTGCAACTCATCAAATAGTTCCCTGCAAAGAAAACAAAAAAACAATCCATGCCCTATTAGTGTCAAATTAGCCAATCCCTTAGGCCACTTTTTTAACATTATCTTATAAAGGAAATAATCTTTTAAAAATGCACTCCTTAGTAATTACAATGTCCTGAACTTAGAAATTTGTCATGAATCATTGCCTTGTGCACATATGCAAAAGTTACATGAGTTATGGCCATGGGGTTAAAATTTGTTGGCCACAATGTAAGCAATGAATATAATTTGCATTGGAGAAGTATGACCTTTTCTTGCTATTATGGATCTTGGGTGAATATTCAAGGTTTTTTATGAACCTCTTGTGTTTTCCCCCTTTCAATCCTTTTCCAAAAAGACATCCCTACAGGCTCCTGTGGCTGGCTGAGTGTTAAAGTGTTTTCATTTAATCACAGCCACATCGCTGATGTTGGTTCAAAGCCTGTCCGGGCCAATGAACTTTCTCATTAAGAAGCTTCCCTGCCTGGAGTTTATTGTCAGTCAGTGTTTTGATCAATATGCAGGAAGTGATGTAAATGAAATCAATGGTTGGCTAACAGTAAACAATTGGACAGTAACTATCATACTTGTACTGTGTAAATGTTACTTGTAGAAGAAAATACTTATTTTGTACCTTAACATTTTTAAATTTTGAAAACAATTATTTGTTTTGGATGATTGTTAAGCAGTTTAGACATTTTAATATTTCAGCCACAGCCATCTGACCCTGATTGTAGCCCAGCTGGTTTGGTACAAGCATGTCTCTTTGATACAAATAACATGAAAAGGTAAAAGTAAAAGATATTCTGATATTAAGTAATCAAGAGTAAATTTTAGCATTATCTTTTACCAATTGGTGCCAGATGACACCAATTAAGAAACATGCAGAGCCTGGCCAAGACTGTTAATGAAATCACATTTATATGACTGTGTACTTTAAGAAGTCAAATAGAATATTATTAAATACCTGGTAATTAATATTACAGGGAATCAGTCCAAAATTAAAATTGTTTCTATATTTTCATTTTAAGTTATTTGATATTAAGAATCTACATCCCTTAATGCTAGATTTTTATACAATCCCATTTCTGGAAAATTTAGTCTCTGTCCAAAATACTGTTCTTTTAAAGATATATTCTAAATAATGGAAAAATTTATTTTCCTTGGATAGTGAGAGTAGGTACCTGCTACTGTTAACAGAGAATTATGGTACATTAACAATCATACAACAACAGATTCTGTCTAGGAGAGGTGATATCAGACCTATTACCATATTTGGTAGTAGCTTTAGAAGTGACCAGGAATATACACAGGTATGGAACATCAATTTAATATTGACACTTAATTCCCAACTGTTGGTCTTTTAATACCTCCGTTTTCATTAATTTTCTGATCCTTTGGGGATTATTTGACATGGTATACTTGCATTTATTATGGTATTTAATATTAAGTTTTCTTTTTTTATTGTGATGATTATATTTTTTACCTTTATCTCCCTGTTGAAACAATGTTAAACAGTGTTTAATCTTGAGACTTTTGCCAAAGCTTTTGCTTGCATATTTATTTTGGGAATTGAATTCCTTTTAAAACATATTGTAACTACATGATTTTACAGAGGCTAATCCTTTTAGAAAATTTGGTTAATTTTAACTTGCAATCTGCATTATCAGTTATAGTTTTGGATTTAAACTTTGAAGCATCTGTGATTGATTGTTTCACATGTCTATGTTTCGGGATATCCTAAAAATATGTGGACATTTTATTATGTGAAATCAATTTGAGATATTTACAGTATGTGACATTTACACACAGTGATGAAGAAAATTTAATAAATAAACACAGAAAGTTTGATGTTTATAGCTTTACATTACTGCTAAAGGTATTCCTATCTTGTTACAATGTACCAGGTATGTCGAAACATCAACAAGATCAAAGTGTGTATGGAGACAGGGAATACTGTGGTATTACTAAACTTGGAAAATCTCTATGAGAGCTTATATGATGCCCTCAATCAATATTATGTATATTTTGGTGGAGAAAGATATGTTGATCTTGGACTTGGAACACATAGAGTCAAATGTACAGTACACAAAGACTTCAGGTATATATTTTTCATTAAATTATATTGTATTTTTAAAAACTTTGACACAAAAGTTTTATAAATTTAATAGTTATTTCAGGTTATTCTAGTTGGCTGTTGCATGAAGCCTCTGACTTTCTTTTGTATTGTTATAAGCAGAAATAGTACCCTGGTAAAACCACTAATTTCTGGGTGTTATACATGTAGCTTTACATCTTGGAAAAGCCTATCTTCTCAGTTGGTTCAGAACTGATGTTTATTGTGTCAGCCGCATGACCATCCAATTAAACCATTGATGTTTTCCTAATGTTTACATGTACGGTTTTTGAGTGTATTTTTGATTCTTATTAGAATTGATTTTCTTGAAAATTACAGTGAAATAATTACCAATTCATTCCAAATTGTGTATTATCTATTAAATAATTTTCCTATAAAACAATATAGACTGATATAATGTATAATGCTTTGTATTTCAGACTGATAGTGGTAGCAGAGAAACAGACAGTATACAAGAAGTTTCCTATACCTCTCATCAACCGTTTAGAGAAACATTTCCTCACCATCAACACAATGTTGTCACAAGAACAACAACAAGTTGTAGACACGTTAGAGAACTGGGCAAAGGAGTTTGTTAAACAAAGAAATGTTGGTTATGCACATAGGTATAAACACTTCATAATGCATTTTTGAATTCTTATATTGTTTGTCATTTTGAAGTACAGTAAAGACTGTTTACAGTGACCTTCGATGGGAGAAAAGAAAAAAGGTCATTATAGACAGGGAGTCACTGTGGACAGTCTCTGCATAATTCGGATATATGAACATATAATACCAATATTTTGTTGAAAAGCAGGATAGTACCATACTAAGGGTTTAATTATATTTTTATTGATATTAAACATATCAAATATCATTTATAAAAATCAAGAGAGTAATAAAATTGCATGTATAATTTGTTAAGATTATAAACTACACCATAACATTAATTTAGTATTTAAAAGTTACATATTCATTTAAATAATCAGACAAGCCACACAAACACGAACATTTAGTAATTAAATTTAATTGCAAACGTTTCGGCTATATGCCTTCATCAGTGCAAAACATAATAAAATTACCGGAAGCGACGTCATAACGGAACACGTGTAAAACGCGCGAAAAACTTTATGGCGTTTAGCGGCAAAACTATGATAACATGTAGAAACAAATATTTTTGCTATAAATAAAGCTGGTACATGAATTAAAATGGATCAACAATGATACAGATGTCTATTAGACAGTGTTAATAAAAATAAGATAATAGACAAACATATTAATATTCATGTAACGCATTATAAATCAAACAATACTTTATTATTTAGTCCATTTGGAATCATAGTATTTCATTTATGGATCCAAAAAGATTCTTTACATAACCGGTCCATGTTGTTTTCTATAATTTCTATAGGTAAAAATGAAAAATCTGACAATGAACACTTATTATCGTTTGATCCGAAATGGATCGCAACATGTGAAACTGGATTAACGTCACAATTTCTTATATCAAATCTATGTTTATTCATTCTGCATGATACATTTTGATTAGTCTGACCTACGTACAGTGTAACTTCCAAATTCCGGAACTTCTGAAATCCGGAAACTTCTAAAAACCGAACAATTTTTTCGGTCCCGATTTTTTCCCTTCTATTTTTTATTAATATAATACTTCTGAATTCCGGAACTTCTAAATTCTGAATTCCGGACGATATTTTCGTAAAATTAGAGTCAAATCAATGCAATTTTACTTCCAAAAACCGGAAATATCCAAAGGTGTGAAATACATTGTAAATCGAGACTGTTTACCCTGCAGGACGATTTAATCTCCCTATCGATTGTTTACTTATTAGCGGTGATCGTGTAATTTGACACGCGGTAAAATCACAAACTGTGAAATGGTATGTTTGAAGTGATGCGGTTAATCAAAGTAATTTACGACAGTCAGTCAATTTGAAGTGTTTATTAGCGGATTAAATGACAATTAATTGGACAATGTATGCATCAAACGTCTTTAGGGATTTTATTGCATTTGATATAATAATTAATTAAATAGCATCGGACGATATGTAAGTTTATGCAATAATCAACATTTCTACAAACTGATAGAAATTCAAAAGCATTTGCAGGTAAGATAAAAATGTATTCTTTTAATTCACATCTTTATTTTGATTAAAAGACTATTATATATGATATTACAGTAATGGTCACATCTTCCTTGACATTTAGTGATATTAAGTGGCTTAGTCTTGTCCACATTATCATAAACCTCTGAATTCCGGAAACCTCTGAAATCCGAACTTTTTTACAAGTCCCATGGGTGTTCGGTTTTCGGAAGTTACACTGTATTGCTTTTTATAGCCTTTACATGTAATGAGGTAAATTACATTACGCGTAGTACAGTTAACATCATTGTGTAATTCAAAAGAACTACCTGTTATGCTGCTATTAAATTGGGAACCAACAATTATATTGTTACAATCAATGTGAACATCTACTTCGTAAACATTGGCTAGATAAAAATGTGCGATCAAGTAAAGCACTTCTCATAAGATAATCTCGAATGTTTTTAGGACGTCTATATGCTAAAATAGGTTTGAACTTGGTATGTATATTTTTAACGCTTACCTTATCAGACAAAAGTAATAGATCCCAATATTTATTTATTTTTTTTTTTTTTTTTATATTCATTAAAATGTAATTTATATTGACAAATTTGTTTGTAAAAAAATGTTTAATTTCAATTTTACTGATGAGATGTTACTGTAGAGACATTTGATTTTGTATAATCAGCCTGTTTACTTTACGGAGTTCAATGTATTAATAAAACATTAGATATAAATCTTCACACAATTTCTACAGATAAGTGTTCCGAAAAAAATTAACAATCGAGGTTTCAAACATAACCACACCTTTAAGACGTTTAGCATTGTTTATCTTTACTCGCCAAAACACCGCAGCACATATGTATATGCAGGTGTCTTTAATCATTCTATCGGCGAAAATTGATTGAATCTGTCGCCATTTTGTGTAATTGTCAACTAACAGCCACAGTGTATTATAGCGTGTCGCCGATTGGTCAATGCAAACTGCCGTAGACACAACGCGCGTTCTGATTCGTCAATCACATGAATACGTAATGAGAAAAATAAACATTATAGTGAACTCTTGCCTTGCGGCGTGTATTGAAATTTGTTGATGTTGACACGCGTTCTTAATTAGCGGATTAACGGTAATTGGTTGTAATTGAGAGGTTAACAAATTATTAACAGACCTAGCGGCGTAAATATGTATGACGGAAAATTATAAAAATCGGGCGACTTCAAAATCTCTTTGAAGTTTGTTTTAGGCAAAGTCGCTGTTCCGAAGGCGACTTTTTCGCCAAAGTCGTCACCTAGTTCAAGCCTTGCTCCCCTTGCAAAAGTCGCTGTTCACGGCTCAAATACCGTAACGGGTGACTAAATCATGGTCGTTGTACGGACTAGACAGGGAGTCGCTACATACAGACCATTTATATAGTAAATACTGTTCGGCGCACCTAACTATGGTCACTAAAGACAGAACGTCGCTATACACAGGGGGTCGCTAAGACAGTCTTTACTGTATGTTGTGGAGGAATGTGAAAAGCCCTAATTGGTGTGAACATAGATACTGAAATTACCATCATTGGAATACGTTTGGTTCAGTTCTTCAGAATATAAATTGAGTATTGAATCAAACCTATGTACTGTATTGTTAAATGAAAAAGTTTTTATGCTCTTTTACAGGGATACAGATTGTCATGTCCTTTCCTAAGTCACACCTTTTTCACATATCTTTCCTACTCTAATGTCGACAATATCCATGTTTGATTTAAGTGTGGTTAATGCATAAATAACTATAATGTAGCTGACAACTACATAAATGCCTACATGACTGAAATACTGTTGGAATAAGGCGTAAAATGAAACACAAAAAAACATGTCAAATTTAAATCCATTGTTGTAGAAAAATGCTATCCCAAGAATTTTATGAAGAAGGCTGTTTAACCTCATATGACATTTTAAGCATGCCTTTTCATGCTGCAGATATTGTATCAAAAAAAGACTTAGTTGTCATGTCTGTTTAATAGGGGAATAGTGTGAAGCATAGTATAAAGTTAACATCACACATATCCTGTACTACAGACATGAACTATTATAATTGAACTACACAACCTTTAAGAAATTGCTCCACATGACATTTTTTAAAATATTTTTTTGGCATTCTGACTTATTACAGAGGTAAAACAACGGCCACAAAAGTAGGTGATGTTTTTATTGGTTACCATGATGACACATGTTCAGCCATTGTTCTTGATGTTTGGAACGAAGCTAGAACAGAGGTAGTAGATGAAGAAGACAGGCACACACAGGTACAATAAGATAGGCATTGTAGTCATTTATTGTGCCCCCACTTTAGGGGGGGTTGGCATTTAGATTTACCCTTGTCTGTCCCTACTTCCGTCCATCCGTACTCTTTTGTGTTGCAAGATACTCAAATAGTATTTGACCTAGAGTCATGAAACTTAATAGGAATGTTGATCAGCATGTACATTTGTGCACCTGGGTATTTTTGTGTCGATTTATTCAGTATTTTTAGAGTTATTGCCCTTGACTAAATAAAAATTTGCTATTTTCAACTTGTGTTACACGCATCTCAAAAAGTATTTGACCAAGCATCATGAACTTTACAGGAATGTTGATCAGCATGTGTAGTTGTGAACCTGGGTATTTTCGTGTGGATTTATATAGTATTTTTAGAGTTATTGCCCTTGACTTAGTAAAAAATTTGCAATTTTCAACTTGAGTCGCATGTAACTCAAAAGGATTTGGCATAGAGTCATGAAACCTGACGGGAATGTTGCTCAGCATATGTAGTTGTGCACCTTGGGTTTCGCTGGTGGATTTATCCAGTATTTTTAGAAATATTGCCCTTGACTTAGTAAAAACCATTTCATTTTGTTGTGTTATTTGTTCCTTGAGTGCTTGAGTTAGAATCAACCAACTTTACAGGAATAATGATCAACATCACTAAATTACAGGAATAATGATCAACATCACTGTGAAGCTATGCACCTGGGACTTTGCATGTGTATTTTTTTTTTAGTTTTGTTAGAGTTATTGCCCTTGACTTACAGTAGTATAAATTTGCAATTTTCAACTTGTTCATGCATAGCTCAAAAAGTATTTGACTTATAGGCCTGAAAGTTTACAAGAATGTTGGTCAGCATGTGTACTTATGCACCTTGGGGTTTTCTTGTAGATTTATTCAGTATTTGTAATGTTCTTGCCTTTTACTTAGTAAAAGATTTTTAGTTTTCAACTTGTGGCACATGACGACATGTAGTCCAAAAAATATTTGACCTAGTCATAAGATTGACAGAACAGTGGCATGTGGGGGCACCCGTGTCCTATGGACACATTTTATAGTTACTTTTGTGTCACTTGAATGAGTTAAGATCTGGTATAGGGGAGAGCTTTCAGGAGTAATGAAAAGAATAAAAAGGCAACTTTATATCTGCTGCAAAAATTATTGTTTGATTAAGAAAAAACAAAACAAACAAACAAAACACCAAAAAATTTCCAATTGCAAAATGCTTGTGTGAAAGAAATATGGTAATTAATTGCTTCAAAAGCAAATGGCTTATACAAGAAATCATTCCTAAATGGATAAACCCTACATAAAATAGTGGAATAATATTTGTTGCAGAACATTTTATTCTTGTTATAACAATTGTATAATTAATTGAAGAATTGTATAATTAATTGAAGGTTTTACAAGAATCTAAAGCAGTGTTACTATGGTGTGCTACACCAGAATCCCTGATCAGACTGGAACACAGTAGCTTGTCAAACAAGGAGAAAGAGTTGTTGAATGACTGGTACTCAAAAAAACAGCAACATGAAAGCCTTCTACAATATCTTAATATGAGAATTGTACAGCAACAAAACAAGCAACTATTTGCACAGGTAACAGTTTCCAGTATGGCTCATTAAGACAACAAACTTAGATTTATAAATTTTTAAATATTTTTATGGGATAAATAATATTAATAATAATACATTAAGGCCTTGTGAATGTTTAAAAAACTGATTTTATCAACATCCATCTGCCCACTTACTTCAGTTGCTAGAAGTTTATGAAATACCAACTATGCTGCCCTGTTATAACACTTTAATTAATATTATTTTTTGACCTAACATATATGGCAGGGGTATCCATGTCTATTGGCATTTTTTAATTTTAATCATTGGGCACACTGATACTATACAGGTTTTGTTAAATTTAAAGTTTTGCATTTATTTATTTTTTAGATAACAACCCATTCCAAACTGATGGCAGGTGTTCACAAAGGAGAAATCAGTAAAGCCACTGGAATAGATGTTGACAAAATACTCCTGCTAGAAACTCTGTCATCATTTGATACTGAACAACAATTCAGTAACAAAATTCAGTAAGTACCTTTCAAAGTGGTCGCTTTGTCCATCCGTCATAACTCTGACACAACAAGAGGTATCTTCATAAAATTTTGTAGGTGGACAGATCTTATTAGGTAGATATGCAGTGCCAAAGAACTGAAACTCTGCCTTGCATTATTGCCCTTTGTTCATTTTTACACTTGAACTTTGTACGGGACATTACTGTGAAACTACAGGTGGTAGCAACAAGAAACTAAGTCTGTAAATAGATCTCATTGAGTAAAAGTGCAGTGCAGTGCCAAAGTTTGGAATTATTGCACTTTGAAATTTGTCCAGGACATAACTCTGAAATTACAAAAGGTATAATTTTCTGTGTCCAAAACCTATTGGGGTTCAACTGGCTTTTGTTTAAGAAGTTTGTCCATCAAAAGCCTCTTATTATTAGATAGGTTACAAACAGGCAGATGGTGGTAAAACATTTTTTGATTTGTGCAGTGCTTGAATTTCTTAAACAATACAATCAGACTTCCAAAGAATTATTGTCATTAAGTGTCCTGGCATAATTTTTAGCTCACCTGTCACAAAGTGACAGGGTGAGCTTTTGTGATCGCTTTTCGTCCGGCGTCCGTCCGGCGTCCGTCCGTCCGTAAACTTTTGCTTTAAATGACATCTCCTCATAAACCACTGAGCCAATTTCATCCAAACTTCAGAGGAATGTTCCTTTGGTGGTCACCTTTAAAAATTGTTCAAAGAATTTAATTCCATGCAGAACTCTGGTTGCCATGGCAACCAAAAGAAAAAACTTTAAATATCTTCTTTTAAAAAACCATAAGAGCTAGAGCTTAGATATTTGGCATGAAACATCTTCTAGTGAGTGTCTACCAAGTTTGTTCAAATAAAAGCCCTGGGGTCAAAATTGGCCCCGCCCCTGGGGTCATAGATTTTCCCTATATACATATAGTAAAAACTTAAAAAATCTTCTTTTAAAGAACCCAAAGAGCTAGAGCTAAGATATTAAGCATGAAACATCTTCTAGTGAGTGTCTACCAAGTTTGTTCAAATTAAAGCCCTGGGGTCAAAATTGGCCCCGCCCCGGGGGGTCATTGATTTTCCCTATATGCATATAGTAAAAACTTAAAAAATCTTCTTTTAAAGAACCCAAAGAGCTAGAGCTAAGATATTAAGCATGAAACATCTTCTAGTGAGTGTCTACCAAGTTTGTTCAAATAAAAGCCCTGGGGTCAAAATTGGCCCCGACCCAGGGGGTCATTGATTTTCCCTATATGCATATAGTAAAAACTTAAAAAATCTTCTTTTAAAGAACCCAAAGAGCTAGAGCTAAGATATTAAGCATGAAACATCTTCTAGTGAGTGTCTACCAAGTTTGTTCAAATTAAAGCCCTGGGGTCAAAATTGGCCCCGCCCCAGGGGGTCATTGATTTTCCCTATATGCATATAGTAAAAACTTAAAAAATCTTCTTATAAAGAACCATAAGAGCTAGAGCTTAGATATTTGGCATGAAACATCTTCTAGTGAATGTCTACCAAGTTTGTTCAAATAAAAGCCCTGGGGTCAAAATTGACCCCGCCCCAGGGGGTCATAGATTTTCCCTATATGCATATAGTAAAAACTTAAAAAATTTTCTTTTAAAGAACCCAAAGAGCTAGAGCTAAGATATTAAGCATGAAACATTTTCTAGTGAGTGTCTACCAAGTTTGTTCAAATTAAAGCCCTGGGGTCAAAATTGGCCCCGCCCCGGGGATCATTGATTTTCCCTATATGCATATGGTAAAAACTTAAAAAATCTTCTTTTAAAGAACCATAAGAGCTAGAGCTTAGATATTTGGCATGAAACATCTTCTAGTGAATGTCTACCAAGTTTGTTCAAATAAAAGCCCTGGGGTCAAAATTGACCCTGCCCCAGGGGGTCATAGATTTTCCCTATATGCATATAGTAAAAACTTAAAAAATCTTCTTTTAAAGAACCCAAAGAGCTAGAGCTAAGATATTTAGCATGAAACATCTTCTAATGAGTGTCTACCAAGTTTGTTCAAATAAAAGCTCTGGGGTCAAAATTGGCCCCGCCCCAGGGGGTCATTGATTTTCCCTATATGCATATAGTAAAAACTTAAAAAATTTTCTTTTAAAGAACTCAAAGAGCTAGAGCTAAGATATTAAGCATGAAACATGTTCTAATGGGTGTCTACCAAGTATGTTCAAATAAAAGCCCTGGGGTCAAAACTGGCCCCGCCCGGGGGGGGGGGGGGGTCATTGATTTTCCTTATAAGTGTATAGCAAAAACTTAAAAATCTTCTTTGGAAAAACCCAAATAGCTAGAGTTTAGATATTAAGCATGAAACACCTTTAAGTAAATATCTACAAAGTTTGTTAAAATAAACGCCCGGGGGTCAAAACTGGCCCTGCCCCAGGGGTGACATTGTTTTAAACTATATGTGTATAGTAAAAACTTTAAAAATCTTCTTTTAAAAAAGCCAATGAGCTAGAACTTAGATGTTTAGCATGAAACATCTTCTTATGGGTGTGTACCAAGTCTGTTCAAATAAACAAATAAAAGCCCTTGGGTAAAAATTGGCCCGGGGGTGGGGGGCCTATATACAGGTGAGCGACCTCAGGGCCAACATGGCCCTCTTGTTTCTGTTTTTTTTTTACTCGACCATTTGTGGCAGAAATATGGCCATTGGCTGCTTTTTTCACATGTATGTGATATTGGAAGAAAACTAGTTTTTTATGACAATTTCCTGTCACTTGTTTTGATAACAGTTATTACATACATCTTCGAATAGACAGTTTATATTCATTAATTCATAAGAAAGCCCCTCTTTTATATAGGAAGCACATCCAGGGTACAGGAAAAGACCCGAGTCTTATGGTGATACAGTGTGACTCTGGTGATGTGAACGCCAATCTGATAGCGTGTGCTCGCTACTGTGTCATGGATGAGTTGGAGAAGATGCGTAAAGAATTGCAGGCACCTGTACATGTTGTGTTTATTGTGCAGCTCCCTCGAGGGGCCTCATTTACAGGATTTCAGGTAAATTAGTTTATAAATAATCAATTTCTCCCTCAACTAAGTTTTAATCATTTGCCCTACAATCTGAATTGCTTAGACCTTGCCAGGGACATTGATTTGTCTCATGAGGAGAAGGTGGGCTACTGGAAAATCTTTTGCTTACTATGTGCTTGACTGAAAATTTGCACCTGAGGGACGTGTTAGGTCTTCCACTTAAAATGAAATTGGAAGTGTTACCTTAAAGCTGTTGTAATTAGAAATATATTCAGAACAAAATTACAATTATTAAATCTTATACAATTGTAGTGTTTATTACACAGATATTTAAAGTTTGTTGTATTTATTGATTGTATTCATTGTATTGTAGGTATCCTAATTTTACTTCTCTTTACAGTGTGGACTCTGGCACTCCGCACATATAGATGACCTGTATCCTGATTTTATGAACATGCCTACACTACAAGACATGAAAGGAAAATCTATATCTAAACTTCTCACAGATGTTTATGGATCGCCGGACATGAATGAGAATATTCCTCATGAAATGTATGTTAAAATTTTTATGATTTATTCAATAAGTTTGATGAAATTTCCCCAATGTTTCCTACCATAAACTATTCTTGGATGAAATAGGATATTTAGGAAATAGATCTTGCGTGCATTGTTGTACAATGTTGCAGGGTCATTTTATTGCAGTCCCTTCAAAATACTGTAACTTGTATATTAGTCCCCTACCGGTTTACCGGAGGGGACTTTAGGTTTACCTTCCGTCCGTCTGTCTGTCCGAGCAAACATTTGATATTTATGAGCTTCATTCCGTAGTTAAATAAAGAACAAAAGCTCATAAAATTCAAATTAAGAGCTACTTTTTTGATTTTATGAGCTGATTTTGCTTATGGACTTTGGTCCAGGTGTAGTTTATGAGCTGACTTACCTCTTAAATATCAAAAGTTGGTACGTCCGTCCGTCAGTCCACAAAACTGGATCCCGCGATAACGCAAAAAGTACTGAAAATATTTTTATGAAACTTGACATATGGATAGATGGCAGTATGGAGATTATGCACGTCTTTTTCTTTTCTTCCTATGTTCAAAATTCTGGTTGTTATGGCAACAAATAGACTGAAAATATGGCAAATTTTACACATAACCTGGATCCTGCGAAAACGCAAAAAGTACTGAAAATATTTTTATGAAACTTGATATATGGATAGATGGCAGTATGGAGATTATGCATGTATTTTTCTTTTTTTCCTTTGCTGAAAATAGACTGAAAATATGGCAAATTTTACACATAACCTGGATCCAGTGATAACGCAAAAAATACCGAAAATATTTTTATGAAACTTGACATATGAGTAGATGGCAGTCTTGAAATTATGCACATCCTTTTCTTATCTTCCTATGTTGAAAATTCTGGTTGCTATGGCAACAAATAGACTGAATTTCAAGATTTCTTATTCTAGTTTTTAAGTTTTTTCACTATAAGTTCTTATTTCTTAAGGTAGATTCTTCAAACTTTAAATATAAGTTGCTAGTCATCAACCACATCATATTTGACAAAGTTTACAACTCTAGCACAAAATTTATCAGAATTACCTCCCTTGAACTTAAAATTTTCATGAAAGAAATATTGTTTTTTTTAATAACTTCTTTTTTTCTGAATGTATCTACTTCAAACTTCATATGTATGTTTCTTATTATCACTCAACATTTGTGAGAAAGTTCAATACTCTAGCAAGACTATTTCCAGAATTATGCCCCTTTTGAACTTAGACTTTTTTTCGAGAAATTGGTAATATTTACTCCAACTTTTTCAATCATGATAGGATTTTCTTCAAACTCCCACATCATAATAATATGACAAGGTTTATAAATCTAGCATCCATATTTCCAGAATTATCTCCTCCTTAAACTTTTAATTTTTCTTATTCAATCTTTTAACTTTCATTTACTTCAAATTCAAAATAAACATTCATTATTCATACCTTCATTACTAATTGTTCTTTGTTACACTCACATCATGTATGACATCTTGCATCTTTATTTCAAGAGTTATCTCCTTTTTAAAAATTTTGCTTTTAAAAATGTTATATTTTGATAACAGGGATGTTTAAAAAATAACTGTAGAGTGTCCTTCAGTCCGTCTGTCTGTACATAAAAACTGTTTCCTGTGATCACTTTTAAAGAACTTTTTCAACAAATTTACTTAAAATAGAAACATAAGTGAATTGCCAATGGCCCTTCAGAATGTTGCTGGGGTTCTAACCGGTAGGGGACTTATGGATTGCTTGCAATACTATGATAATTGCTTATCTCAGGTTAAAAGAAGCAGAAGAAATTGAATTGACCGAGGCAAAAGAAGGATATGCTGTGCCAAGGCAGGGAATGGATGAAAACTTCATAAACACAGATGACCTAGACTTTGAAAATAAAATGACAAATGTCCCATTACAATTAGATGATGCTGATGAAAGTTTTGATAAAAGTCAACATAGACTGAATGTTAAAGGACTGATATTATCCTGTGTACAGGCAGCATTGTCTATGGTGAAAGATAAGGTAGAAAATACAAATAAAGAAACAGACAGGGTCGACCTGGTTCTGAAATTGCTCCACCAAGAACAAGTTGAAGGTATTTACACAATCATTCATTTAAACTGTAGAAAAAAATTTGTTCTAGATATCTGTTATCTATGCTCTTCTATCATATTTAGCTCTCCTGAACAAAAATTTTCATGTGAAATATTATTTCTGTCACTGTTCAAAACTGTTCACTAGGAGAGAAATGGGTAAGATGACCTGGATAGCTCGTTCTCTAGAGCGGCAGAACAGTATTCAGGCTATCCTGGGATCGATTTCTGGTCAGGCTGCACATTTTTCTCATCCTGTGACATTTGGTGCCAGTAATTCGCCAGATACAGTAGCTCAGTCAATAGACTGCAATGAAATGGTATTCCAAGGGCTTGAGTCCAGATACATTTTTCTCAACCTGTGACATTTCATTGTCTGAAAATTTATTGACATCCAGATGAATGCAGCTTTAACTTTTGTTAATGTGACCAATCATTATAGTTTAACAGACTGTGCTTGTGTCTTTAGATAAAGGTTTAAAGAGTTTGAATCCAGGACAAGTTTTCTGTGACTGTATTATAATCTTATGCCTCTCATTTGCTATTGCTAAGCATAAATATCTTGACAGAATAAATAGACCAAGTCATACTAGTATTGCTTTAATTTTTCAGAACACTAATCTTGTCAGTGAACTTGTTGCCAATCAATGATTAAATTAGGCTATTGTTACAAATTAATCTTAGTCTTAAGCTACTGTTACAAATTAATCGTAGTATTGAGCGAAATACCTTTATCTATCTATAATTTGTCTTATTTTCCCTCTAGGTCAGGCTTCCTTCCTACACGGAGTATGTTGTTTAATAATAAAGCTTCTGAGTGAGAAGGAATCCAAGATGCATGGTGTCCACATGGCACAATATTGGCTGGTAAATGAAGCTGCTTCCAAAGAAAATATCCATAAAGCAGGAACATTTAGGTAGCCATGATTATTCTTGTCTATGAAAAATGTCAATAATTATTGAAGCATTCATATTCATGTATTGCATAAAGATGTTTTAAGTAAATAACTGATTAAAATTTACCAGAGAAGCTATTGTTATGGCCCCTTGTTGGCGTTGGTGTCAGCATCTGCATTGGTTAACATTTTAGTTAAAGTCCATTTTCCTCAGAAAGTTGGTATAAAAGCCATTCACTTCAAACTTGATATACATCTTAATTGTCATAAAAAGATGCCAAAGGGCAATTTTTCTAAATTTAATTCCTATAGTCATGCCCTTTTTGCAACATAGATTTTAGTCTGTTAAGCTTGTTTGCAGAATCATGTCCCCTTTTTTTTGTTTCCCTTTTTCAACTATCCAGCACTGAGAAAAGTGGAGCAGGCTGTCTGCATTTGGCCTTTTTGGGGGTCTACTATTACAATCATGTAAGTTGATCTTTGACCTTAGATGGTCACAATTATTACACGATGAACTCCTGTTAAAACTTTTGCACCCGTGTGAAAGTGTGTGAAATTAGATATTGATGACCTTGATTTAATCCAATGACCAACAAAATCAAGTATGACTTGCATTAAAGTAAATAAATTTTCTTTTATAGCAATGGATAAAGGTCCAACATGGCCCATTTGTTTATATAAAGTACTAATTTTTACACTTTGTTTAGACGTTCATGTGTACAGACCCTTGAGACAAAAATAATTCCAATCTTGGCTGGAGTTATTGCTTATTTGGACACAAATGATAACTTAAACATTTTACAAGAAGATCATTTACAATGGAAAGAGGAACTCTGGTTTACTTACCTGAACACTACAGAAGCAATTAGTCTACAAGTATTTATTTTGTTTTGTTACATTTTTCCAGTAAATGATAAATCTTTTTTTTATAATTGATAGAATATCTTAGATCTAATTTATTGAATTCCCAAAAAACAATACTTCACAGTAACACATTAATAAAAGAAATGTATATATTTATGTAGCATACCCATTGATATTCAGATATCACCATTTACTTATTTTTTGTTAAGCCAAGCAACAGCTATTTTAAATACCAAAATAGCTTGGGATCATGCATTAATTATGCCCCCATTTCGAAGAAAAGGGGGTATATTGCTTTGCACTTGTCGGTCTGTCGGTCCGTCGGTCCGTAGACCAAATGGTTTCCGAGTGATAACTAAAGAACCCTTAGGCCTAGGAACTTCAAACTTGGTATGGTGATTGGTCATGACCAGTAGATGACCCCTATTGATTTTGGGGTCAAGGGGTCAAAGGTCAAGGTCACATTGACCTTGTAGGCAAAAACAGTTTCCGATCAATAACTAAAGAACCTTAAGGCCTAGGAACTTCAAACTTGGTATGGTGATTGGTCATGATCAGTAGATGACCCCTATTGATTTTGGGGTCAAGGGGTCAAAGGTCAAGGTCACATTGACCTTTTGGGTAAAAAGGGTTTCCGAGTGATAACTAAAGAACCCTTAGGCCTAGAAACTTCAAACTTGGTATGGTGATTGGTCATGACCAGTAGATGACCCCTATTGATTTTGGGGTCAAGGGGTCAAAGGTCAAGGTCACATTGACCTCTTGAGAAAAAACGGTTTCCGATCAATAACAAAAGAACCCTTAGGCCTAGGAACTTGAAACTTGGTATGGTGATTGGTTATGACCAATCAGGTGACCCCTATTGATTTTGGGGTTAAGGGGTCAAAGGTCAAGGTCACATTGTACTTGTAGGTAAAAACGGTTTCCGATCAATAACGAAAGAACCCTTAGGCCTAGGGACTTCAAACTTGATATGGTGATTGGTCATGATCAGAATATGACCCCTATTGATTTTGGGGTCAAGGGGTCAAAGGTCAAGGTCACATTGACCTTGTAAGTAAAAACGGTTTCTGATCAATAACTTAAGAACGCTTAGGCCTAGGAACTTCAAACTTGGTATGGTGATTGGTCATGACCAGCAGATGACCCCTATTGATTTTGGGGTTAAGGGGTCAAAGGGCAAGGTCACATTGACCTTGTAGGTAAAAATGCTTTCCGATCAATAACTTAAGAACCCTTAGGCCTAGGAACTTCAAACTTGGTATGGTGATTGGTCATGACCAGCAGATGATCTATTGATTTTGGGGTCAAGGGGTCAAAGGTCAAGGTCACATTGACCTTGTAGGTAAAAGCTGTTTCTGATCAATTAACTAAAAACGCTTAGGCCTAGGAACTTCAAACTTTGTATGATGATTGGTCGTGACCAGCAGATGACCCCTATTGAGTTTTGGGTCAAGGGTCAAAGGTCAAGGTCACATTGACCTTGTAAGTAAAAACGGTTTCTGATCAATAACTTAAGAACGCTCAGGCCTAGGAACTTCAAACTTGGTATGGTGATTTGTCATGACCAGCAGATTACCCCTATTGATTTTGGGATCAAGGGGTCAAAGGTCAAGGTCACATTGACCTTGTAAGTAAAAACGGTTTCTGATCAATAACTAAAGAACGCTTCGGCCTAGGAACTTCAAACTTGGCATGGTGATTGGTCATGACCAGCAGATGACCCCTATTGATTTTGGGGTCAAAGGTCAAGGTCACATTGACCTTGTATGTTAAAACGGTTTCCGATCAATAATAAAAGAACCCTTAGGCCTAGGAACTTCAAACTTGGCATGGTGATTGGTCATGACCAGCAGATGACCCCTATTGATTTTGGGGTCAAGGGGTCAAAGGTCAAGGTCACATTGACCTTGTAGGTAAAAACAGTTTCTGATCAATTAACTAAAAACGCTTAGGCCTAGGAACTTCAAACTTTGTATGATGATTGGTCGTGACCAGCAGATGACCCCTATTGAGTTTTGGGTCAAGGGGTCAAAGGTCAAGGTCAGAACCAGTAGATACTTGATAACCCTTATTAATTGTTTGATCACTGGGTGAGAAGTCATGCATCATAATAACCTTATCACATGACTAATTGGCTGCTGATAGGGGGCATACATGTTTTACAAACATATCTTGTTTTTTATGTATTTATGTTTTTGCAGTACACAGATTTGCAGTCTCCAAAAAGACAGAGTGACCTAACAGAAGTGGTTGTCATGACAACAGGATGTGAAGGTCAAATGTTCAGTGCAAAAATGCCATTTTCCTGGCTGCTGATTAACAAGATCAATGAAATCTTGAAATTACATCATCCAGTGGCAGAGTCACATGACCATGACAGTATAAACTTTATCTAATTTTTAATGCTTAAAGTTCTAGTGAAGCATGCTTATATGTCTACTATGCCATTGAAGTTTCATTTATACACCAACAAATTAAGTTTTAGCGTTTATATAGAAGTGAGCTGGTTGATTTAGTCATTTTTATGATTTCTGGATGATATTATTCTAAGCGTGCTCCAGATTGCTAGGGTCAATGTCACTGGTTAACATGAGTTTTGAATAAGATATTCCTACAAAACTTGGTCTGTATTATGCTGATGTGGTGACCTCATTTGGCATTGTGGCCATCCTAATGTCAAGGTCATTGTTTCTAAAAATAGAAAAAGGGTTTCAAGTGATAAATGGAATAAGAATGAGATATTGTTATCAAACTTGGACTATAACAAACTTGTCAGGAGAACTTGCTTTTAGGATTGGGTTTGGGACACTCATAGGCCATGGTCATAATTTGCAACTTAAAAAAGAAAAAGGTTTCAGGTTGGTAACATAGAAGATGTTGAATCAATTTAAGTTTAATACTGAATTATTGAATGACAAGTCTTTACACTACGTTTATTCAAAGATGATTGCAATAATATTTTGTACAGAGTAAAACACCATTAAATACAGGTCATTTTTTTTTTTTACAATCTTGTTTAACCTCTTCCCTACCTCTCTTTTGTTTTCTTCTATATTTATACAAAAACATGGTCTCCAAGTGACAAAGCAATGAATTGATGCAGTTTTTATAAACCTGTTTGAAAAATGATGGAGGAGTGTCGCATTCAAATTACAGGTCCCATCATCTAAGGTCAAGGTCACATGTAGGGGTCAAGTTCAAATAAAAATATGAAAATGTGTACAGGGACCATTTATTGTAACACAAATGGTCATTATCATGACAACATCTGTGACACTTGTAATTTAGGTTCATATAATGCAAGGTCACTTAAGATGATGAAATATCCAGATTTTGTCCAGTGCATATCTCCTTCAGCATGGAGGGATTATTATGAAACTTCCAAAAAATGGTCACCACTTTGAGAAGCAGTGCTGCGCACATGAACCAGATTTTATCGTGACAGGTCTAGATCACACTTAGAGGTCATTAAAAAAAGCTTGTCCGGAGCAAAACTTCTACATGCATGAAGCGGATTTAATTGAACTTGGCGCAAATGTTCATCATTGTGAGGCAGAGTGTCAGGTGCAAAATTCAGGTCCCTTAGTCCAGTCACACATTGGGGTCAAAGTTCAGATAGAAATATGAAGATGTGTAAAGGGACCATTATTTTAGTCATCATTTATTGAGGGATTTTAAAACAAATGGTCATTATCATGGTGACTGTCATGGCACTTGTATTTTAGATCAAATTATGCAATGAATATTTCTACTTATTTTTTCCTAATGTTAGTAATGAAATTTACAATTTTGTGCATAGGTGTTGATCAAGCCAGGGCAAAAACAGAATCTTCAGTGAAGGTATTGAGTGAGCATGCACTGGGTAAAGTATTGACTTGTATATCTGAGGAACATGATGTAGCAGATGCTGTACAAGAATATATCTATGACTTTGTCCACACCATGTATAGAACTACGTCAGATCATGAACAACAGGTATGAAAATATTGTTCTGACACTTTTTCTGCATTTTTTGCATGCAGTATATGCAAACAACAGTCTTAACATCAACAGAGAAGTGTACAAACGTTCTTTGTAGGGTGCTTATATGTGTTGCTTTGTTTCATCAATGCACACATCATAGGTATTCTGTCTAATTTAACTTCATTTGCATATGCTACCAGTTTTGGAATTTTTAGTTTTTAATGTTTAGAAAGTTTTCATACATGCAAGTGTTTACATTTGTGATTGCATAAGGATGTGTTTTATAAAATCAAGAAGACTTGACAGTTAAAAGTGGTTGCTCATTGAAAAGATAGATCAAATTAAGCTTACTTTTTAATGGTCACAACAAAAATGAAGAATGAAAATGACCAGAAGCATTATTTAATGGTCACAACAAAGATGAAGAATGAAAATGACCAGGAGGATTTTAAAGGGGCAGCTTAAATAAAGTTTTCACTTGGGCATGTTAGACTGTATTAGGTTTTATCATGCTTTATCTTTTTACAGTTGGTATGTCAGTCAGTGTTGTATTTAACCACTCAAATGGCAAACAACTTACCAGAGAACTCCCTGCTACATAGTTTAGTGACTGTGCATATTGCCTACCAGAAACTTGCACCTAGACTGACTTACTTCAGGGCTATGAACAGTGTATGGCCAGAATGTAGTACCACTATTGTAGACTTGAAAACCAGCAAACCTGACCATTTTATGTTCAAGGAACAGGAATTTGTAAGAAGATTTTTAATGCTCAAACTTCTTGTATAGCTATCATTAAAGGAAATCCACTGAGGTCCAATAGCCTAAAACAATAAATTTTGAAATTCTTTCTTAAATCAACTGGTACATTTAAATTTGAAACCAAGCAATAGATGATATATAGATATACATGTTATAAAATTGATAATCAATGTTTATGCAATTTTTGGCCAATTTGAGTGAAAAGCGTTTAAACGGTTTTCATTTATTGGGCCAATTTTTACAATGAAATTGATTATTTCTGGGAAACAGAGTGAGCAAATGATCTGAAATTTTGTACATGGGTTATTGGTCTAGACATACAACTGAGTTATACAAAAATCTTGAAAAAATATTTTCGGTCCCTTCACATCAAAAAACCTTGGTGGAGTCCCTTTAAGTTAATTATTGTAGCAGTCATCAAGGAAAATGATGGTTAAAAAATAACATTATAATATGCTAAATTAAGAATGAGAAAGTACAATTGCCGGATAGTCATAATGGAGGCATTTTTAATCAGGGGTTTACTTAAGGTTTTGACTTTCACTTGCCCGAAGGGCAAGTAACTTTGAAAATCTACTTGCCCCCAAGAAAAACAGGTTGCCCGATCTTAAATGTGAAGATTGTTAATAATCAAAGCAAAAATTATGGGTAAAATAAGATTTATTGCAGATCCTATCAACTTATGCCTCAGATAGTAAAATAGTCCTAAATTCCCTACTGTATATGTTTTTTTGCTTGTCAACACAACTGTCTTTGCCAGGGATCCAATAGAAATCCCTGAGATTAAATTTAGAAAAACTCCTAAATGTCAGGGATTCCTCACATCAAAATAGTAAAATGAAAATGAAGATTAACAATAGTCGTGATCTGTTAAGGCTTATAAAAATTACAGGTAATAATTAGGCCCTATTCCAGGTGACTTTTAAAATATATTAACATTCAGATGCTATCACCTTAAAAATATTTATTCCCAATTACAACTTTAAAAAGGAAACAGTACATTGATTGTTGAAAATTGTGATAGGATTTAAATGTTTATCGTTGATTTCAAACAATGTAAAATATCAAAAATATGTTTGCTTTGTTTGCATTACCAAACTAGCTATGTACCTTTCAAATTTATTTCATTTTTAAAAACAACAAGTTGCTCCAAGTCCATGACAGGATGTGTTATACTCAATTTAAATTGATCTGTCTGATTCCTATCCTCCCTGTGTGTATTGAAATTTATTTGAAGTTTTAACCTATGTCACATCAAAGGGACTCATCGCATGCAGTAATCATACAGTTCAGAGCACTGACTGGTTCAAAGAACTGTCAGACGAAATATACGTCATTTGCTGTATGTTTCACCTAAGGAGGTTTTTTTCTGTTTTGGTCGTAAATTAGGCATGACCTAGATTGACCTCAGATGACTTATAGTTACACAATATGCTGTGATTTACCAAAAAGGATTTTAAACATTATATGGATTATTTTATTCTGTTTATTAATAGATCTAGAATATTTGTAAACATTGCTGTAGGGGAGAAAGGAAAATAAATTAACAACAGTTCAAGACTATTATGATTTTTCGTCAAGATTTGTGTAAAAAAGATTACTGGTGACGAATTTTAAAAAAATTCTATAGGCCTATTGCAAATGAGTTGACGACGCCAGTTAGTTAAAGAATGACCGTACGAAGAAAAAAATAGCGTACAGGATTCAAAGGAGTAGATTTTTACGGCCTGATTTTTCTGTTCTTTCTTGAACCTTGCAGATGTGTCAGTCTTTATTGACATAACTCATCTTGAATTTTTGTGATTTTATGCTATTTATTCAGAAAATCAGATGTTTTCTTTGCCGTGGCTTTTTCTTTAATTGCTGTAGACTTTTTTCTTTTAAAAATGGGAAAACTTTCGGCGCCGCCCGCCATTTTGAAAATAAAGCAAAATGGAAAAAGTTTTTTTACGTTATTTGATTGGTTGATAGGAGTCCAACTACAATCAGAAACAGTTAAAAATACTGGTTGGGGAGATAACTTCGGCTGGTTGATAAACTCGGCTTTTTATAATTAAATCGAGTTATCAGAATTTTTAATCTAATCAAGCTCACCATCTCATACTATCGGTGGAATTCGACAATATCTGGAAATTTTGTCAAGTTTGGTAAGATATTTAAAAAATAAGACAGACTTTTACCTGTTTGTTTACAAAACATGGCTATAAAAAGTACGGGAATCCCATTGTTGTGCGCATGTGCAGCAGATGCTCATTTTGAGGCCGGCATAGGGGTACTTTTATATATTGACCGTTTACGTATACATTTTGTAGATGAAATTCAGACTCACTTTTGTCTTGCTAACTCAGAAAAAAGGCTGATTTCACAATTGTAATCTTTGAGTGGAATGGAAGTGAATTGGAAGACTGATGTTTAATGCTCCTTTTATATGTTATAAAGTTGAATAGGTACCCTAAATTAATTTCTTCTTCACTCTGTTAAGCTAAGCAAAAATAAATTTGAATAACTAATTCTTTAACTACATATTTCGTTGTACGTTAATAAATGATAATGCATGTGTTTTTACGTAAAATGATTTATATGTTACATAGTACGTTGCATATAACTATCGTGTTATCAGATATTCATTATAGGCTTCTTACGTAATGCTCAACAATTTTGGGAACAAATATTTTCTATTTGACATAAATGAACAACAAAGAAATAATAAAATGTCTAAACATAATATTTTACGTTTTAACTTACTCATTTAAGAAGAAAAACAAAGAGCCGGAATTATCTACTCGCGTGTGTTCAAAATATCCTTTTTACGTACCTCTTCCAGGGCCTCTCAAAATTACCCGTTATGTTTCTAAATATAACTTTTATGGTGATACCGGAAAATCGAAGAGCTGAAGTTTATTATGGTGCAAGATTAATTTAATACGTAAACAAATAAATGAAATATGCCCCCAAAACACTGATTTTCGGCCGAGTTTATCTCCCAAACCAGTACACTTGTTTGACTGTAATATGAACGGAAAGAAAAGTATTATCGGCGAAAGATATCAAAGATAATAGAAGGCATAATGAAAATTCACTTGCCCGCAGGGCAATTTGCTTTCAAATTTCACTTGCCCGCAGCGATTTCTACCCGACGCGGGCAAGCGGGCGTCCGCTTAAATAAACCCCTGTTTAATGTAAAAAAATATGCCTTAAATGCTATGAAATTAACCGTTTGTGTTGCTATATGGCATAATTTCAAGGAAACTGCAATACGTATATTTTAACAGTACTTCTTTTACTTCATACTGTATTTTTATAAGCACAATGAAAATGACTACATTTGACGCTGACGTGGGCCAGCAGATGGCAAATTTATGTCTAAATGGTGTACCAAGTATTAGTGAACATTCATTAGAACTCTGTTGAGTATTTTGTATTTATACACAGAGGCCTCTGTGGCAGAGTGGTTAAGATTGTTGACTTCAACCCATTGCCCCTCACCGCTGTAGGTTCGAATCTTGACAGGGACTTTGTATTTTTTATGTGAGGAAGCTATCCAGCTAGCTTACGGAACGTCGGTGGTTCTACACAGATGCCTGTTATGCCTGAAATAATGCACAGAAGAGCACCCAAGGTCTTCCTCCACCAGTAAAGCTGGAATGTTGCCATATGACCTATACTGTGTCGGTGCAACGTAAAACCCAATCAAACAAACAAAACAGTATTTATACACTGTTGTCCATGACTTCTTTTGACTGCATGATGAACATGTAATGCAATATCATCTTTCAGACATTCTCTGCCTTATGCTTGCTCCTTGAGAATCTATCCCCCAAAGGTACAGATCTTAACAATCTTCGAGGACGTTCTCATTGGTTGAGTAGGGTACATCGTTACAGGCCTGTTGTTGAGAAAGTTATCAGTTTACACGCTGAAGATCCAACATTGTATGGTGCTCATAGTATCCAATCTGTGCGTAGAGCAAAGTAAGTACTAGTAGATCAATGGAGTCATTTTAGTAGCTGAGTTTTAGATGCATTATTAAAAATATAAAAGAAAAGCTTGAAAACCAAAACAAATTCTTCTGTTATCTAAAATTCTCAACTGTTATTTTTATAAAGTCAGTTCCTTAAATGTCAAAGTGCATTAGTTAATGTAAAATTTGTGCAAATGGATCAAAATACATTTTTTTAAAATTTCATATTTTTAACTCGACTATTTGATAAGAATAAGTAGAGCTATTGTAGTCACCCGAGCGTCGGCGTAACCACTTATGTTAAAGTTTTTGTAATAGTTCAAATATTTTCAAAGTCCATTGACATATGGCTTTAAACCTTGCACACTTGTTCACCATCATTACCCCAACCTGTAAACAGGAGGATGTAACTGTATCAAGCATTTTGACAGAATTATGCCCCTTTTTCGTCTTAGAATTTACGTTAAAGTTTTTGTAATAGTTCAAATATTTTCAAAGTCCATTGACATATGGCTTTGAAACTTTGCACACTTGTTCACCATCATTACCCCAACCTGTAAACAGGAGGAGGTAATTGTATCAAGCATTTTTTTTTACTATCAAGCACTAAGAATAGTCGAGCGTTGCTGTCCTACCGACAGCTCTTGTTTGCATATCATAAATTTGTTTAAATTCTGATTTCATATTATTTTAGATTTACTACCACATAATCTTATATCATTTTTATGGAAAGAACCTGTTTATTTTATTGACATTTCATCATTTAATGCGGTTATACAACAGTGTCAATAAAGTAAACAAATTATCACTCGGGCAAACTGCAAGTTTCATAGACCAAATTCCAAGGTACTTTCATTTTTAAATTAAGATACTCTCTTAAACCACATCAAAATATTCATTTAGCCCAAGAAAGAAGAATTGTTATAGAACACTTAAAAGTCTTATAGACCAAGTGAAGGTATCCATATAAACCAATATCAAGGTACACCTATGGACCAAGCTAAATATACCTTATAAGCAATATCAAGGTACACATATGGACAAGGCTAAATATTCCTTATAACCAATATTGAGGTACACTTATGGACAAAGCTAAATATTCCTTATAACCAATATCAAGGTATAACCAATATCAAGGTACACTTATGGACCAAGCTAAATATTCCTTATAACCAATATCAAGGTACACTTATTGACCAAGTTTAAGTATCCATGTAAACCAGTATCATGGTACATTTACCGACCAAGTTCAACCAATATTAAGATACACTTATTGACCAAGTTAAAGTACCCTATAAACCAATATTAAGGTACATTTTATTGACCAAGTTCAACCAATATTAAGGTACACTTATTGACCAAGTTAAAGTACCCTATAAACCAATATCAAGGTATACTTATAGACCAAGTTAAGGTATTCTTATAAACCAGTATCAAGGTACACTGATAGACCAAGTTCAGGTATCCTTATGAACCAATATCAAGGTACTCTTATAGACCAAGATTAAGTATTATTACAAACCTGAATCGAGGTACTCTTCTATATCAAGACCAAGGTGCTCCCTACACCAAGATTATAATATTCCCACACACCAAAATAATGGTACTCTTGTACACCAAGAATAAGGTTCTCTTGTACACCAGGGTCAAGAAGCTCTTAAGTCACCCAGGTCAAGGAACGTTAATTCACCAAGAGCATGGTACTCTTGTACACAATGATGAGACAATATCAAGGTACCAAAATCAATGTACAATTATAGTAAAGGGTCAAGAGATTCTATGAGTAAAAGTTCAAAGTACTGTTGCAAAGTTACTGTAATGTTTATAAATATATATTTTAGGGGACTATGGAGTAGAGTGATGGTTGTTAAGTTATTTCTGGAACATGTCTGTGCATTTGAGAGTGAAGACAAGATAACCATCAAACATTTTATGCCATTATGGAAGGTTAGTTCATTGTATTCCACTATGGGCTGTTATTACATAAGATTACCAACAAACATATAATTCTGTGGGCTGTAAGTACATTGTGTTCCACTATGGGCTGTAAGTACAAATGTTAATTCTACTTTTAGCTGGAAGTAAATTGTATACTGCACTGTATTATAGACTGTACAATGAATGCCACTATTGGCTGTATAAAAGTATTTATTAACCTGTCAGCTTAAATATTATCCTCTGTGGATGGAAATCAGATTTGACTGGTGTATAGTACTGTACCATTTTATGGTATTGGATCTAATTATGCAATATAAAATTAATGCAATACTGTAAAACAATTAATTTGTATAAACATTTCTATGTTGTGTCATACTGGTATTGGAAGATTTAGTCAGTAAATGTTTCATCAAATAAAGAGTTCCATTTAACTGAGTTCAATAGCATGAAAGTTGATACTGATTTATGAGCACTCAAATTATTTATTAATTAAAACATAATTTACAAAATGTTATGGAATGTTCAAAATAGGTAATGTATTTTGCCATTTTACAATTTTTTCAATAGATCATCAAATGTGTTTTCCCATAGTTATTTAAGTTTCCCTTGATAAAATTTATTGTTTTGATTGTTAGATACTTGGTGAGGAGGCAAATATGAAGGAGAAGAAATCACTAGAAGATGTTGAAAAATTCCTCAAAATATGTAATAAACAGGCTATGAAGGAATATATTGGGTATATATAACTGAGTTTTATATCTTTTATCTTTTTGATTCAAAAAATAACTCAGGGTTGCACAGACATGGGAATACAGTAGGAAATATCTAATACATGTAGAAATATTACAGAATTTCTAAAATTTAGTAAGGAACATCTAAAATCTACCAGGAAACTATATTATTTTTGCCATGAAAATGTTCCAGTGTCAGACATTACCTTGTGAAGTAATCATGAAATTTAATATAAATGGCAATTAGTTCATTACCAAAATATTAAAAGAATGCTTTCATTCAGGGTGAAATCTTTTAAGGATGATTACTTTTGAATTTAGTTTGTAAGTAGTAAGTTTCTTCTCTGCTGAGATTTTGCTATTTTCACTCGGGTATATAATTATCAGATTTTATAAATCTGTGATTTCAGAGATGCATTAAAGTGTTGTGATTGTGAAGCTGTATTAGAGGGACCACCCATCACATTACCTTGTCAAGATATTTTATGTAACCAATGTTACGCTATGATGAAGGTGCATGGAGTTAGTGAATGTGCAAAATGCTGTCAACTTTTTAATGAAAACTGGGAACCAGTGCACCAAACAGAGAAAAAGTATTTTATATTTTGAATATATATATATATATAAGTTATAATTATATTAATATAAATAATGGCTTAAGAATATATAAATAATGACTTAGAATAATAAATGAAATTTCAGAAAAATACAGATGTTCCAAAAGAAAGTCAATGTAGTTAGAGCAACTATTAAAGATCATATTTAGAATAACATCTAGCAGCTTTATACATGTACTTAAAAAGAATCTTTTGCAATCTGATAGAGTATTGAATAAAGCTCATGAAAATGGATTGAATTATATAACATTTGTTAGAAGGAACTCTCATACAGTTGTCTGCAAGTGGTGTTTAATAAGTGTTTTGATTATTCATAAACAAATCTTATTTAATAACTTGTCTCTTGAAAAAGGAACAGTAGTTTTTGTTGACAGATAATCTTAAATTACAAATTACTTTTTACCTATAAAAATCAATGTATATAAGCCTCACCTGACAGATTTTTCTAATCTTGTATTGTTTGTATTCGATTTTGCTCAGGTATGGCAGTAGATTCCATTTGCATTATCTGTTGAATGCTATATTTTTTTATAAGAAAAATGTAAATGATATATGACAACTATAAGGTGTTTAGGATAATACTCATGTCAATCATTTACATTCTTATAATATTTATTTTCAGAAATGACATAGAGAAACTGAAAGGCTATCAGAAAAGATGTAATACATTTTTCATGGATGTTGTATCTCAGTTGTGTTTTGCTGATAATACAGCTCCATCACAAGAAGTTGTTGAAAAATTGTTGAGCTATATATTCTTCACAACAAGAGGTGGTGATCATCAACGTACAAGAGATCTGTCAATATTTAACACAGGAATTGATCCTACCCCAGTGTTTAGATCTTTCCTTCTACAACTTCTTATGAGAACAAGGTATTTCCTGAATTTATATATTTCATATGACTTATTTTGTAAAGATTAACATGATGTACTGTGCCCCATAGGCATGCTTTCAATTTAATAGATTAGCAATCATTTTAAAGTAATTTATTTTTTGTTTCTTTTATATTTATGTGTCACTTCAGTCTTATTGATTACTGTTTATGATTGTTATTTTGTAGTGCAGATAATGTGAAAGAAAATCTAGAACATTATTTAACTCAAGCCAAAGATTTGATACAAAAGAATGCAGATGATGAAGATGAGCAGTATGTTGAGCTGTGCTTGCTTGTTATACAGTGTCTAGAGGTAAATGAACAGTATGTTGAGTTGTGCTTGCTTGTTATACAGTGTCTAGAGCTAAATTGGCAGTATGTTGAGCTGTGCTTGCTTGTTATACAGTGTCTAGAGGTAAGTGAACAGTATGTTGAGTTGTGCTTGCTTGTTATACAGTGTCTAGAGGTAAATGAACAGTATGTTGAGTTGTGCTTGCTTGTTATACAGTGTCTAGAGGTAAATGAACAGTATGTTGAGCTGTGCTTGCTTGTTATACAGTGTCTAGAGGTAAATCAACAGTATGTTGAGTTGTGCTTGCTTGTTATACAGTGTCTAGAGGTAAATGAACAGTATGTTGAGTTGTGCTTGCTTGTTATACAGTGTCTAGAGGTAAGTGAACAGTATGTTGAGTTGTGCTTGCTTGTTATACAGTGTCTAGAGGTAAATGAACAGTAAATTGAGTTGTGCTTGCTTGTTATACAGTGTCTAGAGGTAAATGAACAGTATGTTGAGCTGTGCTTGCTTGTTATACAGTGTCTAGATGTAAATTGGCAGTATGTTGAGCTGTGCTTGCTTGTTATACAGTGTCTAGAGGTAAATGAACAGTATGTTGAGTTGTGCTTGCTTGTTATACAGTGAACAGTATGTTGAGTTGTGCTTGCTTGTTATACAGTGTCTAGAGGTAAAAACACATGCTGATTATAATAGTGTAGTTTATGAGTACATAACAACTATGAATACAACATCTGACATCAATATTTTGGCTCAGAGGTCAAGACGGATTTGTCTATTTGGAAGGAAAATTTGAGTTATAAAATGATCATATGATATAATATACCCCTTTTTAACTCGGTGTTTGTCAAAATTGACTATTGAGAGGGATGATTTCAAAAGTATGAAATGCTGTTTTTTTCTTTTTGACACTCAGATGCTATACCCAAAGCAGTTGTTAGTAATTACAAATAAAATTTATGAGATTTGTAAAATTAATTGATTTTATATAAGAGTACATGTATGTATAGGACCTTGAGGTAGAAACATCAAAAAGAAATTGATAAAAGAAATATTATTTTTTTATATTGTAGGACATGTATACCCAAGAAGCATCTAGAGCAGATGTTGATGAAATAAAATATGCATGTGATGCATTACATCGAGCCAATCAAAACATTACAATGGAAGGGCTTAATGTAGAAAAGCTATACGGATTGGCTAGTGCTAGAATGGGCCTGGCTATTACAGCAAGATGTGTGGCTGAGATTGTCATGAATAATATAGATCCAAGACATGTTGATAGAAGAGTTAGAAAACTTATAGAGACTGCTCAAATACTGTATGAGGAAACACATGTGAATTGGACAAGGTTAGAATGCATTCAATAATAATAAATGTTAACAATAAATGATTTGATTTTATAGTTATATCTATATAACTGAATTGTATTTTTGATTGTTTATTTGATGTGTTACGTGTCTGTTTGTGCACCATCTCATGAAAATCAATGTTTTATGTTGAGCTTTTAGCGAAAGGGGACTTTCGGTTGACAAGGGGATATTCCTTGAATGTACTAGTCAGATTTACTTGTACGCCTAGTTTTAGGGTACCTGGAAAAGAAATGTTAACATTTTCATTTGAACCTATTGTATGATGTATATAATGTAATGGTGATATACAAATATGGAAATAATGATTCAATCTTTTCCTATTTTTTTCTTGATTTTAGGAAATACCTGGTGAAGCACATATGTAGATGCTACAGTATTGATGTTTATTATAAAGTTTGTCAAAATCCAGCACCATTCCTTAGATGGATCAGTATGAGAGATGTTAACAGTGATCAGGTATATGATATTGATGAGCTTTTGGAAATTGTTCTGCTTGGTTATAGATATTGATTTACTTTTAAGCTATTGAACTTCAAGCCAACTTTGATTTTAATATTAGTATAACAACTTATATTAACAACTTATGTTAACAACAAAACAGAAATTTGTTGATCCTGTCTTTAAGCCTGATTCCCTAAAATCATTGAAATTAGGATTAACGCCTGCAGTAAACAATATTACTAATAAGTGCACACTCACTGTCATTATAGTAAAAGAAACCCTCTGGGGTCTATTTGTATTGCACACCTTATATGGAAATATTGTGTAATATTTGATGTAACATTTACAGGTTGTTGAAGTATCTGATAGATATATTGTATGTGGAGATAATTATAAAAGAATCAGAGAGGCTATAACAAAGGTTATCCTTGGTGAAAATGTTGAACATCTTTTTGAAACTGTACAGGTACGATTTCCTTTTATATTTTGTTCTCTGCTAAGTAGTACTGACATAAGCAAAATAGGAAACTGAACTATACCATTTCCTTTACACAGAAATGACAGTTATCCTTGGATTAAATGAGCAGAATCTTTTCTCACAAAGTATAAGTCATATCATCTGTGTTGCATTATCATATGCATACATTTTTCCAATCTTTGTTATGTTTTAGTTTAAATTTAAATAATAATTTGCACCTAGTCATTTTATGCAGTATACAGAATTAAAAGTTATTGTTATAATGAATATAGCATGCTAGTATTTATCTTTCTTAGGAGCTTCAAGCTGCAGGAGTTAGAGTAGAGCTGATGTTACAGCTTGCTGTACATAGAGAAATTACAAGCTCATATATATACCCACAACAACAGAGGAAACTAAAGGCACTGGTATGTGTAATTATTGTATTCAACACATTGTAACCTTTATAATTGTTATGTATGTTGTAAAACAATAAATACCGGTTTTATGTTGTCTAATTGCAAAGTGATTGCTTTGTACATATACTATGTTAAAGCAAAACTGACACTAATGATGGTAAGTTCTGCAACATGGAAATGTTAGCAATTTATGCTAGATATGTATTAGCCAGTGAAAATTTAACAACCATAGTCCAAATATCTCTCAGTATGTTTTAGACAATTTACTATTTTCCCACTTGATAGTCATTCCTTAATATGGACAAAAATCTGCTTATGTAAAGTGAATTACTGTCTGAGTATAGACTAGTTTGAATTTATTAATATTACCTGTAAATTGTATTGGCTTTCCTGCATAGCTTAATATTGGAGTGTAGATATTTTGACAGGTGCTTGTCAAAGTACCTGACCCTAGTTAATAACCTATTTTTGAAATATGATGTTAACTTTGTTGTCATTACCAAGGCAACTTGCTGAAACCTGGCATCATTGGCATACACATTTGTAAATAGTTTCAACAGCCCTAGTGTCTGCTAATCATAAACATTAGATGTTTTAGAACATATGTTGTTAAAGCCAATCAGTCCATTACTTAAGCTGTGTAACTATTTTATTTACGACAGAATGTCAATTACTAAGTAATTTTTGGGCAGACATGTCATCAGCTATGTGGTTAGAAAATAATCATGTGATTTTCAGTAAATAGAAATTACTCAATGAATGAATAACTGGATGCTGTACAAAACAAATTGGCATGAATAAGTATTAAAAGGCATAGGTTTTCAAAAAGAGAATGACTGTAATATTCATAAAATAGTAAATTTGTGTACATGTTAGATTGTTTTATCATTGCAGGCCATGGAAACTCTGGATATATTTGCACAAGAATGTGAGGCAGTAAAAAATAAGGTTTGAAATTTTAGTACTGTATCATTTATTAGTCCTCTACCGGTTTAACCGGAGGGGACTTTAGGTTTACCCTCTGTCCGTCTGTCTGTCAGTCCGTCCGTCCACAAAACTGGATCCCGCCATAACGCAAAAAGTACTGACAATATTTTTATGAAACTTGATATATAGATAAATGGCAGTATGGAGATTATGCACATCTTTTTCTTTTCTTTCTATGTTGAAAATTCTGGTTGCTATGGCAACAAATAGACTGAAAATATGGCAAACTTAACACATAAACTGAATCCAGTGATAACTCAAAAAGTACTAAAGATATTTTTATGAAACTTGAAATATGGGTAGATGGCAGTCTGGAGATTATGCACATCTTTTTTAACCAGGTTTTCCGAAGGAAAAAACTGGTAATTAGATTGAGGTATGTCGGCGGGCGGGCGGTCGGCGGGCGGGCGGACGGGCGGGCGGGCGTAAACAATTTCTTCTGTGCGCAACTCCTCCTACATTTCTCAACGGATTTTGACCAAACTTTCACAGAAGCTTTGTCATCAAGTGCCCTGGCGCATATTGTCGGGGTTTTGCGATTAGATAATATTTGACCTAATTATGGCCCTTTGTTTTTTTTTCCTTATATAAAATATATAGTGAACAATTTCTTCTGTGCGCAACTCCTCCTACATTTCTCAACGGATTTTGACCAAACTTTCTCAGAAGCTTTGTCATCAAGTGCCCTGACACATATTGCCAGGGTTTTGCAATTGGTATATATTTGACCTAATTATGGCCCTTTGTTTTTTTTCCTTATATAGAATATATAGTGAACAATTTCTTCTGTGCGCAACTCCTACATTTCTCAACGGATTTTGACCAAACTTTTCTTAGAAGCTTTGTTATCAAGTGCCTGGCACATATTGTCGGGGTTTTGTGATTGGATAATATTTGACCGAATTATGGCCCTTTGTATATTTTTTCCTTATACAGAATATATAGAGAACAATTTCTTCTGTGCTCAACTCCTCCTACATTTCTCAATGGATTTTGACCAAACTTTCTTTGAAGCTTTGTTATCAAGTGCCTGGCACATATTGTCGGGGTTTTGTGATTGGATAATATTTGACCGAATTATGGCCCTTTGTATATTTTTTCCTTATACAGAATATATAGTGAACAATTTCTATAGTGCGCAACTTCTCCTACATTTCTCAATGGATTTTGACCAAACTTTCACAGAAGCTTTGTCATCAAGTGCCCTGGCGCTCACTAAATTCCCATGTTTCTTCCAAGACATCATTCAAGTATTTTTTTAAAATTGTGAACATACTTTTCTTGATATCGCACAAAACACCACACGCCAATATTGTTGACAAAAGAAAATGACAAGAGACGCAGAAATGCAAAAATTAAGCAAAAATAAAGTACTGTTTACCTTTCTAAAACATTTGGGAAAAAAAGGCGAATAGACAACATAAAATTTCTCAATCATTTTTGTTTGAGGAATATTAGAAAAGCCATAATTCCTCCTAAAAGTTCAATTAAAAACAAATGCCCCTTCATGACAAAGCTTCTGTGAAATATTTTGCTGAAAACCTGGTTGCATCGCATTGCGATGTTCCTTGTCTTTTCTTCCTATGTTGAAAATTCTGGTTGGTATGGCAACAAATAGACTGAATTTGAAGATTTCTAATTTGAATTTTTACGCTTTTTCACTATAACTTCTTTATTTCTTAAGGTGTTTACTTCAAACTTTAAATATAAGTTTCTGGTCATCAACCTCATCATATGTGACAAGGTTTACAACTCTAGCACAAAAATAATCAGAATTACCTCCCTTGAACTTAGAATTTTTATGATATCTTTTTTAAATAACTTCTTTATTTCTTAATGTATCTACTTCAAACTTCATATATATGTTTCTTAATTATCACTCAACATTTGTGAGAAGGTTAAATACTCTAGCAAGACTATTTCCAGAATAATGTCCCCCTTGAAATTAATTTTTTTCAAGAAATTGGTATTTTTTACTCCAAATTCTTAATTCCTTATAGGATTTACTTTAAAATCCCACATCGTTATAATATGACAAGGTTCATAAATCTAGAATCCATATTTCCAGAATTATCTCCTCCTTAAACTTTGAATTTTTCTTATTCATTCTTTAACTATCTAATTTTTTCTTCATGGATTTTCTTCAAATTCAAAATAAACATTCATTATCAACACCTAAAAATATAACTTAAAAATGACAGATTGATATTTATAATGCATTAAAGGGAGACACAGGCAAAAATATTGATTTCTTCATTTCGAATTTTTCATACATCATTTTGTAAATGTCCTCAAAATGAATACACTAGGCAGTCACATGAACACACATTTTCTCTTTATAAAAAATAAATTTTTTGTTTCCTAACTTGACCCACGTGGGTCAGGTTAATTAGAGCATTAAGATTTCACAAAAGTTGTCAGACTGAACTCTGGAAACATTAAAGAACATGTCAAATGAAAGGTTTCAACTCATTTCAACCATACAATATCCACAATATCTGTTATTGTATCTTCCAGAGTTTGTTCAAGTCACATGACTTGTTTTAAAACTACTCTGTGATTATGTCCGCATCTAAATTTTGTTCAACATATATAGATATTTTTATGCTTCAAACCTTAAATATATAGAATTTGTACAGAAATTCATGCTGGGGCTTAAAAAGTGTCATTTTAGCATGATTTAAGTACATAAGATCATTTTAATGTTTAAGTCTTTTATTTGCTTGAGTATCCCTTTAAGACTTGACATATGCTATATCATTCACATAAATCATGAAAATATATCCATATTATTTGATATTTTGCTGATTGAAAATTGAGGTATTTAAGAAGTATCAGGCCATCTGAACATAATAGTTCAGCAAGTTTTCATCCAAGTATAATTTACTGCTGAAAGACACTTACTTATAAAATGTTGATTTATATCCAAATATTTGGTGATGCTTATTTCCTTGTATGAATTTTATGTATAAAAAATAAAACTGTTATACTTTTCAGTCTCTTATGCAATTATTGATGACAAACGAGCTTGTACCAAGACACCTTGTGACTGTTGAAGGGGAAGATCTACGCGTACAAGGAATACAATGCCTTATAGTTCACTATCTATCTGTAATGATGTATGTGAAAGGGGACAGAACTCTGCTTCAACCTTTACAATCTCTTATGATGAATCCTCAAGCATGTGCTGTATGTGTATTTTGTCTTTTTAAAAAAAAGCATATAATGGGTGTAAAACCTATTATTTATATTTCTTTATTTGAATCAATGTTACAATGTTTCTCTCATTTATTGATTCTTCAGCTATAAATGAAATTAACAGTTACTATGGAAGTGTATTATCATCAAAATTTATATATTGATCTTATCACTAAGATAAAAAAAAAGTTAAATTTTTAAATTAAAACTTGAGTCGATTTCTGTATTCAAACTTAAATTATTATTATTCTTTAATTTTTGAAATTCTTGAAATTTTTTGTACATAAATAAACCATTTGATCCTTTCTCAGTGATAGATATTAAAATAAATTAAATGCAGAAAAAAGTTTTATATACTCATTATTGTTTATTTTAACAATTGTTTTATTGCATGCAGACAAATTTTGCTTCCTCATATTCTTTATGAATGTATCTACGTTTTACATGAATGTTTTTTTTTTTTATACCAATGTGAGTTACATTGTATGTATATGCTGAGGCCCACATGGAAGATAGGGACACCGAATATGCTAGCCTCATTAAATAAAGTCGTTACTAGTACCTTGTAAATATTGTATGTTACAGGAAATGCTCTTACCTACAATGCCACAAGATGATCTAGAGGATATAAGAAATGCCCTGTTGGATGCTGAAAAGAACAATGAAAATGAGAATCCTGTTGTTTACCGTAAGAATTATTTCAGTTTTTATATTCCCTTTTGAAAAACTAAAAACATGTCATATTATGAAAAGGCCCTTGGTGGGCTAGTGAAGCATTTCTTTTACTTGCATAGAGGGATTTTTGTATTAATATATTCATACAAATAATTTCACCATCTTGAGACATGTATATCCAGTTTGCTCAGTCAATGTCATTTCCGTGTTAAGAATTTAAGCGACAATTTGAAAATTCAAAAGAAATATCACATTATGTCAATATGATGATAACCGTCATAATTTTGAAATGTTTTATCTGGGTTTTCAGGTAGTTTGGCAGAGCCCCCATACAATATGGTTCTTGTAGTTGAGTAAATATTTCTATGTATAGACATAAATCAATTTAAAGAAAACAAATATATTAACTTAACCCTTTTATCATTTTTGAGCACATTTATTTATCGAAAAATTCTTCATGTAGTGTCTGTTTTTCTTTTCAGGTTGTCCAAATGGTCATCCATATGTTATTGGAGATGTATGTTTATTTTTATATAGAATTTATATTAATTTCTCAATTATGTTTTAACAATATTAAAAATGTAAAAGATTTCTCTAATGATTTACTGCATTTATGACTTTATAATGATTTCTACAGTCTGATTTTTATTTGTCTGTTTACAGTTAGAATGTAATTGCATTTGACCAATGAACAAAAGAGAACCCATGTAATAATGGGCAAATGTCTTCTCAATAGGTACAAAAATTGTATCACACACACAACTTATGAATTGCTTAAAGCTAATGTAGCTTGGATTTATTATTTTGATACCAGTGATTGGTAGAAGAATAAAAAGCGCAGGAAAAGTTTTATATGCCATGCATTTTAATTCTGGTTGTCCATTTAAGTCCCAGTTGCAAATGACCAAACAATTTCTGGTTTGTAGAATATGACCTATTACAATAAAGTTAAATCTGTTAAAAAACAAAGACAGTGAGTTTGAAATTTGAACCTTATTTAAGACAATGCATCTGCTCATAAGTGTGTCCTGTTATAGGATTTTTGAGAAAAGAATAAGGTTTTAAGATATAAAGGTACAATGTTATTTATTTCTGTTGCATCTAGTGTGGCAGACCATATGTAGTCTTCAAGTGTAAATGTGGGGCTAGTATAGGTGGAAGATCACATGTTTTAGAAGCAGAAAATACCAAAGACACTGGGTATGTTAAAAATTCTTTTATCTTGTATAAGTATTACTGTGAACAATCCAGTTATTGAAATAGAGGACTATAACTTAGACCTTTAAAACACATTTTTAAAGTAGAAATCTGGCTGTGCCATGATCTTAATTTTGGTTCATGACACAAATTTGTCTTTTGTTCCATTAATTTCATATTTATTGAAATAGGGTTTTTTTGCATGCTTTAAGTTTCAGAAAAATTAAACTAAATCCTAACATCATTATATTTTGCCACCCTGCAATAATACCATTCAGTTATCAAAGCTCATACTTGTAATAATATTATTTATCCTCAAATGTAGTCACAAATATTAAGATAACTCCTCTATTCTAGCTGTGCATATTTGTTCAAAATTTGTTTGGAACTTAAAATTGTTTTGTTAGTTTAAGAGATTTTAACATGAAAATGTTAAAATTTAACATGTTTTGCTTTGTAAAAACTTTTGATTATAGAAGCCCTTGTGTAGGACAGTCTGATGGTAGAATTATCTTTAAATGTCCCCAGTACCATGGAAATAATGAAAAATTTGGACAGGTCATTATTTCATATATTTTGTGCCAAAAGAAAGCCATCACAAAGACCAGGCCTTGCAAGGACAAACAGTAAAAACTCATTTTCCTTGTTATTTTCTAAACTGTCCTTGGAATAAGTGGACACTGAATTGTTACAATTGACTCTGATGCCTTTAATGTTCAGTGAGCATAAATGTAGATACAAAATGTGTTATTTTTAGGAGGGACAGTACGCTTACTGGTTACATTATTGGTCAGGCTCAGACTAGAGGTAAAGATGTGATACCTGAGAGGACCTTGACCCTCACCAACACTGTTATTATAAGGCTTATTCTACACATGTCTATGTTTATTGGTGTTGGGAAAGACCTGCAGGTATATAATGAATATTAGTTCATTTTCACTGAATGTAGGCATTTATTATCTCATTAAAAAGCAAGTGTTTCAGATTTTCCAGTTATCTGAGGTTGTGGGAAAACATAGTAAAAATCATTAATTTTGTAATTGAAATTTAGTCAATATTCATAGAAAGAAAGCAACTGGACAACACAATTTTTTGTGGGGCCTCAGCTCTCAAATTTTATAGGTGCATTTGTCTTGAGCTGTAGATAACCCCTATTACTTTTGGAGTTTAGCAGTCAAAGGTCGAGGTTGCTGTGACCTTGTATGCCAAAACTGTTTCCATGTTGACACTTCTGTTAATATTTCTTTGTTAAACTTATACATTGTTAACTCTCTTTTCCTTTTACAATTACCAACTGTGTTGTATTATTATTGTTTATTCATAAACACATATCATTACATACTAGTAATCAGTTTCTCTGTGACTTACATAATGGTTATTTATTCCTACTACCCATCAAAGGTAAGTACATGGGGGCATATGTGTCATTCTGACATTTTTTTGTAACCTTTCAATGTTGAAAATCCTTAATAGGTTGTTGCAGGTGTCTAACAGACATTTTCTGGTTGATGACTACAGTTGAGATGGACTTATTGCAATTAAACTTATATATATCAAGATTATATAGATATATCTCTTGAGATTGCTTTTAGACCCTGTAGGGTCATGGTCAAGGTCACTGTTACTAGAAATAGGAAAACAGTTCCCAGTCCATTACCAAAGTTTCAAAACATAAGACAATTATGGTAATCAGACTTGGTGTATGGACACATCACTCAGGAATGCTTTTTTGCCCCCCCCCCCCCCCCCAGTGTCAAGGTCACTGCTACTAAAAAAAGTCATTGAAGTGGAGTAACAACATATGTATAAATGTATTGTAATTTTAATACATTGACCATAGAATGTTATTTGATATAAATTTTGATAAAATGTGTGGGAATTTCATTATATAAAACATAAATTAAAATATTTTAGGGTGTGCAGTCTTTGATAAAACCAGACATTGATATAAATGAAGTAGAGGAGTTTTTATGGGCACATATACAACAAGATATAGATGATATACATAGAGCACTTGGTAGAAGTGTTGATGATGTTCTTTTACTCATGCATACAATTATAGACCATGTTATGAAGATACATAATGAAGGTGATATTTTCCTTATCATTTATATTTTTTAATAGCATTTCTTTATGTGTAAAGGATTTTTAAAGATATTATTAATGTAAAGTCATGTACTTTCTAATATTTTATTTTATTTAATCAGAATTTCTTTCTATGCGTTTTCTTTATATTCTGCTCATTTTGTATAAAAACAGTCTGGCTGTTAAATGTGAGAAACCTTTATTTACTCTGTTTGAGCAAAGATATATAGCTTTACACTCTTGAAATTGTTTATTTAATAGTGTTTAAAATTTACTCTTAATTTGAACAAGAGGCTGTAATATATGAGAAGCATTTTTTGAAGAAAAAATACTTAACATTTGCATTTCGTTACCCATAAGATCAAGAACGGTGTTGCACATTGAAATTAAATCATTTGCAGGAAATAATGTTAGTGATGAAGTTAGTCAGTTATCTTCAAAAAGTGGAAGAAATGAATGGGAGAAAGGCTTCTGTACAAATTTTCTACAAACATCTTTACAGGTGAATCTAAATCTGATAGTTTTTATTTAAGATATTTTATATTGTAACACATATTTTATCTTTAATCACATACTGTGCCATTTTAGAAACTTTTGTAAAAACAATTTTGCATGGCTGTGCAGATATTTTGATGTGATATCATTTGCTTTAAATAAACATAGCGTAAAGATGTGCTAAGTGTGAGCATTATATTATAGACGTGTCAATGAAAAAGTGATTCTTTTAATCCTAAACTGTTCTTATTTGTATGTGCGATTAATAAGCTTCATTTCTAAATTAATTCAACTTGTTCAATAATAAGAACCTATAATCATTCAATTATATAATCCACTATTGCAGTATTTATTTAATCTAATCTTTGTTTAAATCCATGATTTTATTATTATTCAGAAGTATTCATACATATATAAAATTATTATATTTATATAATATGTTTCTATATAAATTGTTGTTTTTTCAGAACATTGAAAATATCTTGAAACATAACAACCAGCTTCTAGTTCAAGACCACAAATTAGGTTTGTTCTTATTGTAAAAGTTAGATTAGGTTTTTTCTTATTGTAAAATTTATAGGAAATCTTTCACACACTACATTCAACTTTTATAATGTAGACTTTGCTTTTGACTGAAAATGATGTTCTAGTATTAGTTTACTTGATTTTCAGCATGTTTTTATTAGCCTAAACTATTCGAAGAATAGGGAGAGCTTAATTGAACAAAACCAGGCATGAGATCACACTTTAAGTCTTGGGTTAAAAGTTAGTTAAGTTTTTTTGCAAGTTTTGGGTAATATTTGCAGGATTTATTTCCAAACATCTACAGAAGGGAAAAATGAGTTTACACTTTCCACATTTATATGAGAGCATTGTAAGAGGTCACTAACCAAGGTCCATAACTCTAACAGGGTTTTTGATTAGGTTTATCTAAAATGGTGTAAGATTAAGATAATTGTTTCTCCTTATTATAATGAATATGTACATATATGTACTTCATTTATGTAAGATTTTTTCATATTTTAATTCATGAAAATAAATGTTTATTTAGATATTGTCACTGTTAGTGAGAAAAGTTTCCATATTAACAGAAAACAGTCTAAATCGTATCATTCATATACTGTATATTACTCCCATATTGGTCACTTCTGGGAAATCCTAATGTTTCTTATCAAACAAATGAACAGAAAAAAAAGTTTATATAGTTTCTATTTCATTGCAGTGAAATATAGAAAAAATTTATTTTTCGTTAAGGAGCAAACCCTTTACTATGTCTACTTATGAAAGACATAATGTGAGAAAGAAATCCAGCAATTCTGAAGGGCTTCCAAGGTCTTGGCGTTATTTAAAACCTAATTCTTACAAACTTTGACAGAAGTTTTAAGCTAAGTATCTTTAACGAACATAAGTTCTAAACTTTATCCTTAAGAGGTACAATGTTTTACAAAATTTATTGTTACGTATACTGCACCATATTTTACAATGTTTTTTACTTTTACTGTGCCATATAGAAGAATGAAAAAAAAAAGTAAAATTTATTCAATCCTTGTAACTGAATATGATAGCAGAAACATTTTAGAGGAAAAAAGTAATGGGTATCTCAAATCCTTTGGGTGGCGTGGCTGAGTGGTTTAACACCTTGGACAAGTAAATGTAAATGAAATGTTCCATTTCAGGATCATCATTGAAGTCTAACGTTACATTTTTTCCCAGTATTTTACGTTCTACATCGAGCTTTGTTCCAAAATACCAGAGAAAAACTAGACAAAGCTGAGGCATCCACATATAATGTTGCTCAACTAAAAAGAGAGGTATGTATAAAAAAAATAATACATTTTCTAGTTATTTAGCCTTCATAGTAAAGTGGCAAATCTGTAAAACTAAGCTTTATGATTGAGTTATTACTGTTTGAATGTTTTAGAGTTGATAGTCATTAAGCAAGGTGAGACTGGGTTAGACCTTCAGTCATAAAAGTATGAATCACTTTAAGAGATAGATCAACTTTATAACAAGACCAGTTTCTCTGAAATGACTGATGTTGTATATTTTAAATAGAGGAATAGCTGGTTATGGAAAAACAATGATTGATACAAGATTTTGCAGATGCATGGGAATTAGTCAGAGAATCATTAATTTTATATGGTAAGTATAATTAAGAAATACCAAGTTGAACATCTAAAAAAACTTATTTTACAGAACAATATTATCAACTTAAATATATTTGGTCATGATCAGAAATATGAATTATTTCATAATCACCAAATAAGAAATGATCAAACCTTGATCCTGGCAAGTAAAAAAGTCACAAGCACAAATGCTAAGTGCTTTATTATGACTGCCATTATTTTTATTGGCATAATGTACAGTGGAGCCTTGCTAATCCGAACCCTTCTTATCCGGAATCCTTTCTTATCCAAACGAAGTGTCAGGTCCCGATTTTATTCGTTCTATTTTCAATAGTTAAAAAAACCTTTCCGAATTCCCGGATGATTTTTTAAAAAAAAAATTTTGTTCTTAAATTTACTTAAACTTAACCTCTTGAATCCGAACAGATTTTTGCCAAATGGTCAACCTACTTTTCAAAAATAACAATGCATCGCACTCTTGCCGGTGTAAACATCACCCTAACTGATTAAGACTAATTTCGCTTGATTATATGCTGGATGAATATTAAAATTGTGAATCTCGCATAGTGCTGTATTATGTCCATAGACAGAGTGGCTCGTGATAATATATGTCCCTTTGGGCTTGCCGGCCATACGATCATTAATACTATTATATAGTGAAGTTGATTATATAATTGTATTTCATCTCTAGTGACATGATATGATAATTTATTATTGAAATATATGAATGTGCCAAATCTCCCATGATCATTACCAATCAGGTTGTAAATTGGAGCATAGAGGACAGATGAACTATGTAAATTTAAGTAAAACCCGGAAATTTAAAGGAAAAATTTTGTCCAGTAAATTTTTTATAATGGGGCTGAATCGGATTTCCAGAAAACCCAAAATTTTCCCCAAATTGTGGTTTATGTTATTTAATTATGTCCCCACCCTTCCTTTTTTTGGGCATCAAAAAAGGTTTAAATTTAGCCTTTAAAAAGGAAACAAAAAAATTTTTTTTCTTTTAATTCTTTTTTTTATTTTTAAATTTTTTTCCTTTTTTTGAAAAATTTAAACTTTTTGTTATAAAAAGTAAAAAAAGATTTTTTGGGAAAAATAAATTTTAAAAATTAAAATTCAATTTTTCAAATGAAATTACGTTTTTTTCCCTTTTAAAAAAACTATTTCTGCCAATAACCCTGAAAAAAAGTTTAAAAAAAAATCTCAAATTTCGGGAAAAACCTTTTCAAAACCCAAAAATTTTTCTTCTTTTTCCTGTTTGAGTTGGGGATAAAACAGGTTCCACTGTATTTTTATTGGGTTTCCTTTTCTTTTTTGGTTTTCCTTTTTTTTTTGGTTTTGCCCCCAAATTAAAAATTTTTTCGGGGCCCTTGAGATTTTAAAAGGGGGACCCTTAAATAATTGTACCGGGCCCTTAAAATTATTTCCTTTAGAGACTGTTATTTTGCAAGAATAAATTAACCCAAAATTTTTTGATGGGCTTTGTGTAAATTTTTAAAAAATTTTAATTTTTTTCTCATTATGTAAAAATTTTTTTATCTATTGAACACTTTTTTTTTAAAATAAAACAATTTAAAACCCTTTTTTAAATAATTTTTTTTTCCATTTGTAAAAAAAAACAAAAGTTTTTTATTAAATTAACAATTTTTGGTTTTTTATAAAATTTTTGGACCTTGCTACGGGAAAAAACAATTAAAAAAAAAAATTTTTTAATTTTCCTACTTTTCCCTTTCTTCCCCTTTTTTAAAAGTATTCTTTTATATGATTTTGTTTTTCCAATTAAATTTAAATTGTAAAGGGTTTTTTTTAAATTTAAATTTTCCCAATTTTCCTTAGTAATTTCTCAAAACTTTTTTTTTTTGAAATTTAAAGGAATATTTTTTTGGAATGATGATTTGTTTGCAGCTCCCTTTTTCTTTGAATTTAATTGAAAAATAAATAAATTGTTATTTTTAATAAAGTGGTTTTTTTTTTGTTTGTGATCCAATAAAATAAAGGGGGGAAAATTTAAAAATTTCTAGGGTTTTTTTAAAGTAATACAAAAATAATATTAATACACTTTTCAAAAATGGGAACAAACCTTATTGTTTTACAATTAATTGTTTGGTTTTTCTGGGTTTTTTTTAAAATTTTTTGTAAAATACCTTAAAAAAAAGCCCCATAGGTAATTTTTTGAAAACCAAAAAGGGTTTAAGATTTTTTTTTCTTTTTTGATTTATTTTTTAAAAAGAATTATATCAACATATTTTATTAGAGTAAATAAGGAAAAAAAAAAGATTTTTTTAAATGTTTTAGTAAAGTGTAAAGTAAAAAATTTTTTTGCTTTTGTTTTATATATTTTTACAAAAAAAATTTAAAAAAATTTTTAAAGACTTTTTACCTGGGAGGTTTTGAACATTGATTATTTTTTAGTAATAAAAAGGCACAGATGTTTTAAATGGGGAAAAGCATTTTTGACCCTTGAATGCCCAGTGTCCGTTTAACATTGCTCAATTTTAAATCTTCCTAAAACTGATTAACCCAAATTTAGTAATAAAATTTTACGGGAATAAATTTAAAGGCGGCCCCTTTTAAAAAAGTTAATCAAATATGAGGGCCAGTCGAGCAAAAAAAGGGAAAAATTTTAAAGAAACAGTTGCTTTTAAAATTAATTTGGAAAAGTTTTTGTTTGAAACTGTCCCTGGTGACATTTTTTTTGGTAGCCCTTTACAAAATTTCCCCAGGGGGTTTTTTGTTGCTGAAGGGGGGAATTTTCTTATTTTTTTTCTTTTTGGGCCTGAAAAAGGGGGTTTTTTCTGATTTTTTTTAATGGGGGTTTAACATGTAGACCATACCTTTTTAGGGCTAAAAAAAGGGCCCAGTCATGGCATTTGCTATAAATCTTTCTTAAAAAGGAAACTATTTTTTGAAAAAAAGTCCCTATATAAAATTTTATTTTTACAGCAATTTTTAGTTTTATCCATTTGTAAACCCAAAAGAGGTGACAAAAACACATCAAATTTCAGTTAGGGACCCCCAGCTTTACTTTTTCCCCTTTTAAAGTCCCTTGCAAACCCCTCCCCAGTATTCATTTGAGATGGGTAAAGGGACAAAGATAGAGTATGATTTTGCTGCCTTAGAGAGACAATTGATGGACAGATTCTTGTTTTCGAAGTCAAGAATTGAAGTTGGAAGAGTGTTGATGGTAAAAATATATATATAATTAGTAAATGATTGTTAATGTTTATTAGAAGCCTAAGTTGAAATACTGTATAAAAAAAACTGTTTGCATTTTTTAGTTATAATTTAGAATGATGAATGGCATGCATATTAAGGTATTGTAGGCTTACAGTTTCCTCAGAACTTACAAATGTATTTTTGTTAGGAATACAATTTTATCACACATTTCTGTATTTTATCACACATTTTGTATTTTAGATTGATCAAATGATATACAGAACAGAGTTTACTAATGCTGAAGTTTTCAGAAAACTTGCTGAGAAAATAACTCAGGTTAGTATAGATTTTTGTGAAATTCCCATAGCAAAATAATTAAAACTTTGTACACTGGTACAATTATAAGGGTGAGACCAGAATGTGAGGTAACTGTCCTAGATATTAGAAAGCTGTAAAAAAGAAAAACAAGCAGGAAATTGCCTGGATGGGTAATTGTCATGGGTTTTTTCTGTAGACAGACTGGTTTAATGTGTTTGTCATTGTACATAGTAAAACATCTTATACATTATATTGTCACCTTGGTGCAGTAACAGGCAAACTTCATAAATAATTCTATAGGAGTTAACCCATTTCTGCACTGAGGTGACAATATATTGCTATTTTTTAAGAATTATTTAGTTTTGGATATTGAGATATAAACATTGAATATCAGTAAGCATCAAGTTTAATGTATAATTATGTTTACAGGAAAGAATTGGAGCCGCAGTTAAGACTCAAATATGTGCTGAGATAAAGACGCTACCAGATATTTGTACATCACTGGACAATCTAGACATTACAATAAGTTTTCTCAAGTCTACAGGTGGTCAACCGGAGAAAACTTTACATGAATTCATGGGCAATACACTTCAAATGAAAACCACAATACTTAGCCAAAAGGTGAATATATAGTTATCTATAATATTTCGCCCATTTAAAGACAGTGCTGTCGTTTTTAAAAAAATTCTTGTCAGTTCAGTATAGATATTCAAAATATTTTTTTACCAAATATGTTTGCTTTTAGAGTATTTTATATAATCATTTCAGGCCCAGCAGGCATGTGAATTAAGACATGCACAATGGCTATGGTTACTTCTGTCATTACAGAAATCAAAGAAAATGGTGGACAATGATCAAAATGCAGAGGTATAGCAAACTTCGTTAACATAGCTAAATGTCTGTTAAATATTAATTAATTGATATTATTAGAGATAGATAGGTATATAATATAAATTTCTAAAGCACTGTAGTGATATTTTATTTTCCTAAGATATAACTGTATTTCTTTTATTTGCCAGTCAACATTTGAAAGTGTCTTAAAAGAGTTCCACGAGGAATTGCCAGAAGAGGTAATGACAGAATACATGGGTTATATGAAGAAGTTGTCAATAGATAAACTGAGTCAGCTGGTAGAAATACTTCATGAGTATATTCTGTTAGTTGTGGCTGTCAGACAAAACCTGGAGGACGAGGATTTTATTGATACAACCAATCATAGGTATGATTTTTATCAGGGTCTAAATTTAAGTTAGGAATAAGCATGTCATCACCTTAGTGCAATTACTCAGTAAACTTACTAACTACTATTAATTTTAGAAGGACCTATTCCGTTATTGCACTAAGGTAACTACATGTATGTATGTTTGTATACTTTTATTGAAGGTAGTGTCAAAATGTTTTGGTGATAACTATTCATTCTATATTTGATTTCATGAACAGTAATCTTATATTACCCTATCTAGTTTAAAACACTTATTGCTTTCTTTAGACTATTTTTTTCTATTATACTCAAAACATTTCATAATAAATACCTTTATTATTTTGCTTTGTAAGAATAATACTCTTGGATTGTGTTGATTTAAGATAAGATGTAGATACATACTGTGTATGATTTTTTGCAGACTTGGAGAATGGCTGTCTGTTTATATAGGAGGAATGGACAATCCTGTATTAGAGTCAGCTGTATTGAGAGAATTTCCTAGGGAGATCCTGTATAAACATAGCGTTCATACCTGGATATGTAGCTACAACATCTTAATGGAGAAACAAAATGGCCACGCCTGAAGATGTGGATTACTCCTGTCTTTGACACTATATACATGTACATCAAACCATGGGGCCAAATTATACATTCTTTCATTATGTAATAAATTATGGGGCCAAATTATATATTATTACATAATGTTACAAACTATGGGGTCAAATTATCTATTCTCACATAATTTGATAAACTATGGGGCCAAATTATATTCTTGCATAATGTGATAATTGATAATAGATTTATTTATAGGCAAATTTCTGACTTGTACCAATGTGGTCAAAATCTGATTGACATTTCTTTTACCATCTAATTTTAACACAATCTGGGAAAATTCTTACATGATGTTCACAAATCTATACATTATCCTACTTATAATGATATGCCTTTAAATGAATTATAAAAATAATGATATACATGTAGTTCATTTCTTAGTACATTTTACAAATTAATAAGTTAACACCAGATAGCATTAGGTATGGCATTAGATCATGACAAGATTCAATCAATATACAGTGACTTTTATTTGGCACAAGTATGATCAAATTACAAGGCTGAAACGGTTAACACTACTGAAGTATCTTCTTATTTGGATTGCAATATGAATATACTTTTTGTTATCTTCAAAATTACTATGATGAATAAACTTATATTTACCTATGTTTTATAAGCAATTAAAACATTGCTAGTTGTTTGGATGGAATAAAACAAATATGTGCTTGTCAGTATATTTGTTCAATGGATAAATGATGAAATGGAAATTAAAATGTATCATTTCTGAAATTCCTTTCAGATAATTATATTATGTAATATATATACTTAATACAGTTATTTAACAATTAATGTATTTTTTTTTAATTTTATAAATTATGCTTTATGAATATGTTTATACAATGAGTGCCATAAACTGTAGTGAAAAGTCATTTTTGAAAGTAGTTTTTCTGTCAACCTTATCCAGTATCTATTCTTTTCTCTTTTGTCTTATGAAAGTGACTGTTAATTTTTATTAATAAAAAAGAAAAGATAACATTAAATTTAGTATTTTTGGCATATGCAAAAATGCAAATTTAATGTTAGAAATGCAATTTCATATTTTATTTTATTTTTTAAATGCTAGTGATAGTAACAGTTTTAATCTGTAGTGTGATAATGGTTAAGGGTTTGTTTTATTTTTGAAATGACAACAGTTTATTTTCTCTATATTATTCTTTTTCTTTTTAATTTATTTGTTATTTTCGCCATGTGTGTTTTTTTTTATAAAAATTCTTTCTTTTCATTCTTAATATGATGTAAGTAAACCATTTAATATAAATTGGTTTATTATAAAAACGTTTCTGTATATCATTTCCTACTAATTAGGAATACATGCAATATTACACTAGAACTTTGAAAGGGGAAACAGACAAAAGCCCTCTCGGACTAAAGCCAATCCTGTCAAAAAATGACAAGGCGGACAAAAGTCCTCCCATGAAAATGACAAGGCAGACAAAAGCCCTCCTGTGAAATTATCTAGGCGGGCAAAAGTCCTTTTGTCCTACACTCCTTTGAAAGATGGCATTTGTCATATATATTGTAGTTTTTTTCTAAAATCTACAAAATAATGTAATGTATGTATAAAAAGGGTATCTGCTAAAGACTGGACATGTAAATAAGAAAAAAGGTCACAATAATTTTTTTAAGAGACATTAGATGACATTACTGACGGTGACTTGGTGTATATGACTTGACAAGGAAATGTAAAATTCTGACATGTAGTCATTGAATGATATTCATCAAATGCAACAAACTGAACATCAGGTGACAGTCACGGTTTAATATAAACTGAAGCAATTGATAAAAAAGATTCATAGTGTAAAAAAGCGTAATACTACATTTTTGGTTTTGTAAGTGACATTTCACTTTGTTATACATTGTACTAACATAGATGTATGTTACAGAATTTCTCAATAAGAATTTTTTGTGATAAAACAGCAAACTTATAAAACCTTTAAACATTGAATATCAAGAAGTTACAAGCTGCTGATTGGTCGAAAAAGTGGTGAAGCCATGGCCAGTCCGGCCTAACTGCCGCGGACAGTCTTGCAGTTATTACATATTCTAAAAAGACATTCATGAAATTGCCTGGTAAACACACATACAAGAATGAAAAACTTTGATATTTCAAGATTTGAAATGACTGTTAAAACAGTGACTTCAATAGATACTGTAAGTTATGAATTATGTAAAACATTTTTATTATTAATAGGATTGTTTAACACATATATATGACTACCACCATGTATGATTAACCCGCCTCCGTAGTCGAGGGGTTAGAGTAGATGACTTCTAATCCAGTTACCTCTCTGGCGTGAGTTCGATCCCCAGCAGATGCTTTGGTAGTTTAGCGCGAAGGAAGGTAGTTTAGTCTAGGAACGATGGTTAGGAAACTACCCGCCTATATGACTGACATACTGTTGGGAAAAGGCGTAAAATCAAACAAACATCATATTATGCTATCTACCAGACCAGGGATCAGTGGTTATTTATTGAATACTGTACATTATTAAGATTATTATAGGATAAAGAACATGGTGGATATGACCAGTATTGTTATAAATGAGCAATCATTCTATTGTTAAGTTTATGTTGTTTTCATATTGTAAACAGTTTATGCCATTATGATTATTTGTGGTGCAAGATGTGTTATATAAAACATTTTCAAGTAAATTTGCTGTCTTTCTTTATTTATATGACCGTTTTTATCATGGAGCTAAATATAAGATATCTGTGTTTTTATCTTGAATAATGAAAGAATGGGAACAGCACATGTATATCTACAACCGTTGCTTCCAACGTTAGGTAAATTTTGTGGACACGAAAATTAATTTTTGGCTCATCTGACGCTTTGTTGTGTGCTAAGTGCTGGCTTTTTGACATTAGTTCTCCATCGTCCGGAATGTTACATTATCTTATCCAAAATACACATACAATTCCTATGCAACCCTTTAAAAAGTTGTGTGTGTATAAATTCTGTTAAAAACTGAGATGGGGTTGGGGGCGACATTTCTACATGTAGTTCATTGACAGGTCAATTACAAGGAAAATAAATGGTAGCCCTCTACATAATTTATTGAAGAAGTTCCTGTCGGATGCAATAGGTAACCGGAGCTAATAATACACTTTCAATGTAAGCTCTTTTTTTTCTGAGTAATTACATCGGCTAGCTAGAACTTACTTTCTTTGACTTGCGCATAGCCTTATTGTCCGCTATAAAGATTATCATGCCCCTAGGAATTAATATTATAGGGAATTTTCTTGTTGTCCCTGTGTAGAACTATAAACATGACAATTATATGCTGCTTAGGGGGATAACTAGACTGTTAATGTTCACATGTCACAGATCAATAAATGTATTGAAATACTGGCAAGACAAATAAAGTTTAATATTTTTAAAGATAAATCTGCCTTGAGCTTCTGTTTTAACCAGTTTAGTGTTGCCTTAGCTCATTTTGTAAAAAAAAAAATTGAAAATATAAGTAAAAACCCTACATGTATTTATAATGTTCACATAGGAAATTCCAAATATGAATAAACGCAGGTAATGGGAAACACAAAAGAAGGGTTCTATTTTTGGTGGCAAAGTTAAGTTGTCTGGATTACAGGTAATGGGTTCCCAAAATGAAACAAACACATTCTGCTGTGATAGATGGTATTCATTTTATATTTATGAGTATTAAGCTTATTGTATATACATTTTTGTAATTATTTTATATTGTTCTGCAAATATTTACATATGTTTGATATTAGCATGTCCGCTAATCAGCCAAATAAAATTAATTAAAATGAAAGTGAAAGTATAAGTTTTCTTATTTTCAGAAAATATATTAAGGTTAAAATAAAGTTTCCTTTTAAAAGGAAAGGCTTGCACAGTTTTGCCTTCATAAAGTGTTTATTTAGTTGTTTTTTTTTTTTTTGTAAAAACGAATATTTTTTGTCAAAACAATTTGAAATCTATTCTCTTTTGTATAAAACTTATAAAGAAAATAATCAATAATAAAAATACTAACTATTCTATCATACTGAAAAGGAAACAAGTGTGCACATTTCATTTCCAGAGAAATCATTCGTTTTGGCAGTTGCTAATTTCATTTATATAGCATCTTTATGGACAAGTAAATGCACTAAAATACTTCGTTACGTGGTACCAATTGATAAGCATGTATCAACTATGTTACACAACCACAGATACGGTAAGGTTAATGATATGCATGGGCTATTTTTAGATTACCTCACTGCGTTCATTAGATCTTAATATAACTCGATAATGCACTAATATTCTCTGTGATTTGGTAAGCAAGACCACCCTTTGGAGACGTAACCATCCTCTATTGTATAAGGTATATATGTTAATTAATATACAAAACTAATACAGACAAAAACAATTATAAAAGTAACTTTTGCGTCTTGAAAAAGAATTGAAACGTAACAATTTCGTTTATAATTTATTACGGTTTAAACCGATAAATCAAGTAAAAATAGAAATCCTATTTATATAAACAAACTGGGATTACCGAAGTAACTAAAATAGCTTAGATTTCCGTAATATTACTTCGTCTGATTCCGCAGTATGACGGAATCGCCCGAATTGTCACGATTGCAATCGGAACTACATCGGCTATAATCATTAAACCGAAGAGTGACGGAAAGGGCCAAAAAGTTGCGATTGGCACGATTGCAGCTGGTTTCTCGTTCAATCATGCACTAACAAATGTAAGCAGGAAACCACCTAACCGGAACAAGTTTTCCAAAACAAATGGGCTTGCAGCCGTGGCTGCAAGCCAATAAGGACAACCAAAGCGGAAAGTTATAAATAGACACGTTGGAATAAATGTAAATAGACAACTCATTATAATCAAACAAACAGATGTTCGTCCTCAAAGTAAGTTACGAACGTGCATTCTTTACATATAAATTTTTTAATTTTGCATGGATGTATTGTTTCTTAAAACAGTTTATTGACGTTTCAATATTATCATTCAATAAAACTTGCCTGAATATTATATTAGACGAACCAAATTACTGTAGACGAATGGATAAAAGGATAGCTGACGCAGACATATTTTCGGATATTTTACCAGTTAGATGGATTTGGAATTAGTACTATTTGATAGTGACGTAAGTTTTATTGTTTCGATTCAATGTATATTTGAATCAATATACGGGGTTTTCTGAGAAAACGAAACTAGAATAGTGATAATGATAACAGTAATAATTAAATGAGAAATTTACACACAAAAAAATCAATTAAGTTAATTAAAACGTCATGCACAAACAGGAGGTGTATTATAGAATACATTGTTATTTGTTCAATCTCTAAATTACAAGTTCAAGGACAAATGCCATCTTGTCAAAGCATGCTTATTACTACATATTTAGTTTTATATGGTAAGTCAAGTACAGTTGATCGTACATAGTCATTAACTGAAGCTAAGTACTATTGAAGGACTTAACATAATGATAAATGCATTGAAATCTATCGTGTTATGTATCATTGTGACAAAAATGTTGGTAATTCTGCAGATAGTTTTGCTTTAGTTGAATACGATAATTAAGGTAATGATTCGTGAAAGCTATTGTAAATAAAGTTCGAAATACTATACAGCAGTTTGCATCTATGTCTAGTTTTTAATTTTCTTTAATAAAATATTGGAGGTCGCCTGTATGGAATTTCCAAACGTAAATAATTACAGATAATGGGTTCCCATCGTGCGCCATTACATTATGTATAGGTTAGTGTTTAATAAAATAATTGTTCAAGCCTGCCACAGGCAGGCGACCAATTATTTTTGTTAATGCGTATTATTAAACATTAACCTATTTAATTATCAACATTATTTTTTTCAACCAAAAACAAGGCATTTCTCATCACCGATAACTCCGCCTTTTCGCTCTACAAGATGTCTACACCTTGTCAAGTTTCTTACATGTCACATTAAGATTAGCTAAATTAATGGCCCTTTCAACATATAATCAGGCACATTTTTTTAATGAAATGTCACAGATTTTATACCTTTATCTACAGTAAAGACTATGGTGTTTCTATAAAATATGTGGAAAAAACAGCGAGGAAAACTATGCAATTAGGTAAAAACAATGGTGTTAATGAAATGTGTACATCCTTTAAAATAAATGGAAAATGTAATGATCCACATTATTTTTTTTGTCCAATCACATTGTATTATTTTTCAAATTTCTGCTAAGTCTAACTTTGGTTAATGTGTACTAACTAAATCAGTCGTCTAACCAGTCTTACAAATTACAATAATGCATTATATTAGGGAGGAGTTAGAGGTATGGTTTGCACTCTGAATTGTAAAATATCTAGTTAGCAAAACAATGCCAGCGTAAAAAAATAGGCGAGGTCAGGTGTTTCTAAATGTGTGGATACAATCATTTAATTTATTACATAGATAATACATCTGGGGCATGCAGAGACAAATGATTACATAGTAACTTTTTTATATCCGTTTAACTCTAAGACAAATGTCTGTTATAAATTGCTGACTGTTTTAAACTTTGTAATTTGTAGAAAAAGTAACCAAAACATTATTTTCTTTCACTTGATAGGAATGAACTGCATTTAAAATCCTTGATATTAAGAATATAATTGAAAATGGACCCCCTCCATCTGTAAACCTAAATCGACACACAGAAAGATAAAAAAGTGAACTGTTTTTCAAATAAGCAAATCAATAGGGATTTTAAATGCTAATGAATAACTTGAAGCTAATAACGAATTTGTATCAATTAATAGTCTCTAATGTATTTTCCTCACATTTTCCATTTATTTTAAAAGGATGTACACATTCTATTAACTCCATTGTTTTTACCTAATTGCATCGTTTTCCTCGCAGATATTTTATAAAAACATGATTGTCTTACTGTAGATAAAGGTATAAATTCTGTGACATTTCAGTAAAAAATGTGCCTGATTATATGTTAAAAATACGTATTATTAAACACTAACCTATTCTTAGAGATTATTAACTGATACAAATTTGTTATGAGCTTCAAGTTATTCACTAACATTTTAAATCCCTATTGATTTGCTCATTTGAAAAAAGTTCTTTTTTTCTGTGTGTCGATTTAGGTTTACAGATGGAGGGGGTCCATTTTCAATGAGTTCTCCAGCCAAACAATGTAATCATTGTATTCTTAATATCAAGGATTGTTAATGCAGTGAAAGAAAATAATGTTTTGGTTACTTTTCCGTTTAAAACAGTCAGCAAGTTATAACAGACATGTTTCTTAGAGTTAAAAGGATATAAAAAGTTACTATGTAATCATTTGTCTCTGCGAGCCCCACATGTTTTATCTATATAATTAATTAATTGATTGTATCCTCACATTTAGAAACGCCTGACCTCGCCTAATTTCTTTTTACGTTGGCATTGTTTTGCTAACCTAGATATTTTGCAAACCACACCTCTAACTCCTCCCTAATATAATGCATTATTGAAATTTGTTTGACTGGTTAGACGACAGATTAAGTAAATATTTAGTTAGTACACATTAACCAAAGTTAGACTTAGCAGAAATTTGAAAAATACTACAATGTGATTGGACAAAAAATAATGTTGATCATAAATACAGTTTATTTATTATCATTTTACCAACATCGACAGTTTTCTGAATCCCCTTGTACGTCATATGCTAACCTTCCATTACTGAAAAAAACGATGATAATTTCTCTCTTTTTTTTCTTAATATTTGTATCATTTTCAGTTTGCAAAGTCTGACATGTAATATTGCTTTTAGAGAATAATTGAATATAGAACCTTAAATTGTTCGCATTAAAAAGAATCACATTAAATTAAACATCATATAACACTGTAAATATTTTCATCATTCCAAAATGTGAATGAAAATTGACAGAAACTTTTGTTATAGATCACTTTTTGTATTATTTACAGCAACAGTATAAGATTATGGGAAAGCATTCTGAAGTGCAACTAATTTGCTAATCTCTCAGACATGAGCAGATCTTTTCTTTTCGCCTCTTTAGCCCAAACGTAATGTAATTATTTTTAAATACCCTTAACTGACTTATATATATGGGACTAAAAAACTTTTTCCTTTTGTTTATTTAGAGTAAATAATCAAATGAATTTTTATCATAAATTTCCTAAAGACTAGTTTACGTTTATTCCTTGCTGATTGGCTTTTGATAGGACAGTACGTTACTGTGATGTAATTTAAAGATATTTAAGAACTAGAAATCTGAATGCACATTCACATTGGAAATACCAAATATAAAGAAATACAGGTAAGGTGAGGTCAAAATTAAGTACGCTGTTTTAGTTCATGATTTTATGAATTTTGGTTCAAATTTGCAAAAAAATATTTAAAATGATTGAATTTCCAAACAAATATAGTTACAGAGAATGGAAACCCAACATGAATAAAAGAAGTTCTGAGATAATAGTATATTCTTTCTATATATACCGTATATGATAATATTTAATATTGTTCTGCAGTTATTTGCATATGCTTTAATTATCAGCATGTTGTTCATTAAGTTACTGTTAAGTTTTAAGTTTACTTTTTCTTTAGAAAATAGCATAACTTTATGCCATAAGGTTGAGGTTGGTGAAATCTTAGCGGAAAGTACTAAAGTATTAAATATGAGTCGTAGATATTCTGTAATGTATCTTTTTGTTTTAATCAGAAATAATATAAAGTTTACACTATATAGATGTATATAAAACTCTTCTTCAAATGCCTCTTTTTAGCTCACCTGTCACAAAGTGACAGGGTGAGCTTTTGTGATCGCTTTTCGTCCGTCCGTCCGTCGTCCGTCCGTAAACTTTTACTTTAAATGACATCTCCTTATAAACCACTAAGCCAATTTCATCCAAACTTCACAGAAATGTTCCTTTGGTGGTCACCTTTAAAAATTGTTCAAAGAATTTAATTCCATGCAGAACTCTGGTTGCCATGGCAACCGAAAGAAAAAACTTTAAATATCTTCTTTTAAGAAACCCAAAGAGCTAGAGCTTAGATATTTGGCATGAAACATCTTCTAGTGAGTGTCTACAAAGTTTGTTCAAATAAAAGCCCTGGGGTCAAAATTGGCCCCGCCCCAGGGGGTCATTGATTTTTCCTATATGCATATAGTAAAAACTAAAAAAAATCTTCTTTTAAAGAACCAAAAGAGCTAGAGCTAAGATATTTAGCTTGAAACATGTTCTAATGAGTGTCTACCAAGTTTGTTGAAATAAAAGCCCTGGGGTCAAAATTGGCCCCGCCCCAGGGGATCATTGATTTTCCTTATATGCATATAGTAAAAACTTAAAAAATCTTCTTTTAAAGAACTCAAGAGCTAGAGCTAAGATATTTAGCATGAAAAATGTTCTAATGGGTGTTTACCAAGTTTGTTCAAATAAAACCCCTGGGGTCAAAATTGGCCCCACCCCGTGGGTCATTGATTTTCCTTATAATTTATGTGTATAGCAACAACTAGAAAAAAACCTAAATAGCTAGAGTTTAGATATTAAGCATGAAACATCTTCTAGTGAGTGTCTACAAAGTTTGTTCAGATAAAAGCCCTGGGGTCAAAATTGGCCCTGCCCCGGGGTCATTGATTTTCCTTTTATGTGTATAGCAAAAACTTAAAAATCTTCTTTGAAAAAACCCAAATTGCTAGAGTTTAGATATTAAACATGAAACATGTTCTAGTAAGTGTCTACAAAGTTTGTTCAAATAAAAACCCCGGGGTCAAAACTTGCCTCGCCCCAGGGGTGTCATTGTTTTTAACTATATGTATATAGTAAAAACCTAAAAAATCTTCTTTGAAAAAACCTTAATAGCTAGAGTTTAGATATTAAGCATGAAACATCTTCTAGTGAGTGTCTACAAAGTTTGTTCAGATAAAAGCCCTGGGGTCAAAATTGGCCCTGCCCCGGGGGTCATTGATTTTCCTTATATGTGTATAGCAAAAACTTAAAAATCTTCTTTGAAAAAACCCAAATAGCTAGAGTTTAGATATTAAGCATGAAACATGTTCTAGTAAGTGTCTACAAAGTTTGTTCAAATAAAAGCCACGGGGTCAAAACTGGCCCCGCCCCAGGGGTGTCATTGTTTTTAACTATATGTGTATAGTAAAAACTTAAAAAATCTTCTTTTAAAAACCCAAATGAGCTAGAGCTTAGATGTTTAGCATGAAACATCTTCTTATGGGTGTCTACCAAGTTTGTTCAAATAAAATCCCTTGGGTTAAAATTGGCCCTGCCGGGGGGGGGGGGGCGCAAAATCATTGTTTTTCATTTTAAGTGTGTAGTAAAAACTTAACATCACGAAACGTCTTTTTATGGGTGTCTTCCAAGTTTGTTCAAATAAAAGCCCTGGGGTTTAAACTGGCCCCGCTCCGGGGGCCTATAAACAGGTGAGCGACCTCAGGGCCATCATGGCCCTCTTGTTTAATTTAAATACGATAATGCGAGGAGACGATGAAACAAATAAAGACCCAGTTTATTCAAAACATAAATAATTAGAGGTAATTGGCTGTGAAAATAAAAGACCTCTTCAAATTCGTAGAATTGTTTCACTTCTCTGTTTAGGCTCATATATAAAAAGAACAAGACGGAATTTTCACAAGTAATGGGTTCCCATGATAAAGCAAATAAGTTGTGTCGTAATACTAGTAATTGACATCTAATTTATAATTACGACAATGTTGATATATGTTATGCACAAATGATTTAACATATCATTTATATAAGCATGTCGTTTATATAAAAAAAACGCAAACATTCTAAAATTATCAGTTAAAATAGTTTTATTTCCGAAAAAATATCCTATGGTACGTATGAGGAAAATCTAAATGGTAAGTTTTTTAATGTACATGTAGTTTGTTTGTTCTTATCAAAAAACATTCGTTTAATCATATAAATTGAACAGAACAAAACACACTTTATTATCTTAAATCAATTTGGTATTTACATACTAAGAGTACGGAATAAATGCATTGTTTCAATTTGCACGTGTGGCTTGTGCAAACAGTATTACAAAGCCATTTTTGACCTCGCCTTTTTTTCGAAGTCATCCCCGGGATATGCTTTGATAGTTTAGCACGGAGGAAGGTAGTCTAGTACTGGTGTAACTCTCCAGGAACGATGGTTAGGAAACTACCCGCCTATATGACTGAAATACTGTTGGGGAAAAGGCGTAAAATTAAACAAACAAACAAACAAATATATTCTACATTTTCTTTATGTACTCTTTTTCCTTATCTTCACAAAATGGAATGTTGTGATAAATAGTTTTCCAAAAATGGTTGCAATGAGCAATTTATTTCATATTATACCATCTACCAGACAAAAAATTCCAGCAAAGATCAGTTGTTAATTTTTTAATACTGTACATTATTTAGATTATTAAATGACATGGTGGATATGGCTAGTATCGCTTTTAAAGAGCCAATCATTCCATTGTTAAGTTTATGTTGTTTTCATATTTTTAAACAGTTGATGCCATTAAAATTATTTGTGGTGCAAGATGTGTTATATAAAATATTTTCAAGTAAATTTGTTGTTTATATATTTATTATGACCGTTTCTAGCTTGAATAATTAAAGAATGGGAACAACACATGTATATTGACAACCATTGCTTCCATCCTTAGGACACAAAAATTCAATTTTTAGCTCATCTGACGCTTTGTTGTATGCAGGCCTTTAACATAAGTTGTCAGCCGACCGCATGGTGGCTGATTTGTGTCATTCTTGTTTTCGCCCTGCGGCCCCGCCAAGCAAAAAGTCAAGAATTATCAAGTTAAAATGGTTGGGACGCGGAGCGGAATACACTCTTATTATATATCAGGGGGCGTGGGGCAAAGTTTAAAAAAGAAAACCATTTTAACTTGTTTATTTGCGACTTTTCGCTTTCAGGGGTCCCTTGGCCAAAACACGCTAATAAGTAGGGACATGAGGCGATGTTTTATTTATTTAACATCGCCCCCGCTAATTTGCTGTTTTCGCTACGCGCCCCCGCCGTTTTGTTTCTGAAATCTTGCTCCTCGCTATCGCGGGGCAAAATTTTATTTACTAAACTTGGCCCCGCGCCCTTACTAATAAGCATGTTTTCGCTCTGCGCCCCTGCCACTTTAACTTGTTAATTCTTGACTTTTCGCTTGGCGGGGCCGCGGGACGAAAACACTTATTAGCGGGGCTGCAGGGCAAAGTTTTAGTTTTAAACATCGCCCCGCGCCCCCGCTAATAAGCGTGTTTTCGCTCCAAGCCCCCACTGTAGATCCGTTGTTATCTGGTATCTAACCGAATAAATGTAAATAGACAACTCATTTCAATTTTGTTTAATTATCAAAGTTTTTTTGATATATAAAAAAACAGATGTTCGTCCTCAAAGTAAGTTACGTACGTGCATTCTGCATGGATATTGTTTCTTAAAACAGTTTATTGACGTTTCAATATTATCATTCAATTATTATATTAGACGAACCAAATTACTGTAGACGAATGGATAAAAGGAAAGCTGACTCAGCCATATTTTCGGAAATTTTACCAGTTAGATGGATTTGGAATTAGTACTATTTGATAGTGACGTAAGTTTTAAATATTGTTTGATTCTATGTATGATTCGATGTTTATTTGAATCAAGATACGCGGTTTTCTTAGAAAACGAAACTTGAATAGTAATAATGATAATAGTAATAATTAAATGAGAAATTTACACACAAAATCAATTAAGTTAATTAAAACGTCAGGACATGCACAAACAGGAGGTGTATTAAAGAATACATTGTTATTTGTTCAATCTCTAAATTACAAGTTCAAGGACAAATGCCATCTTGTCAAAGCATGCTTATTACTACATATTTAATTTTATATGGTAAGTCAACTACAGTTGATCGTACTTTGTCAATAACTAAAGCTAAGTAATTAGTGTATATACTATTAAAGGTAAATGCATTGAAATCTATCGTGTTGATTACCTGTGTATGAATCATTATGACATACAATGTAGGCAATTCTGCAGATAGTTTTGCTTTAGTTGAATACGATAATTTAGGTGATGATTCGTGAAAGCTATTGTAAATAAAAGTTCGAAATACTATACATTTTGCATCTATGTCTACTTTTTAATTCTTTAATAAAATATTGGAGGTCATCTTAACGGAATTTCCAAACGTAAATAATAACAGATAATGGGTTCCCATTGTGTGCCATTACATTATTACAGTTTAAATCATTTTGCCATTCCTTAATCCCTTTGAACGTCAAATGCTAGCCTTCCATTACTGAAAAAAAAAACCAATGATAATTTCTCATTTTTTCCTTAATATTTGTTTGTATCAATTTCAGTTTACAGAGTCTGACATGTAATATTGCTTTTAGAGAATAATTGAATATAGAACCTTAAATTGTTCGCATTGAAAAAGCAACACATTAAATTAAACATCATAATTATAACACTGTAAATATTTTCATCACTCCTAAATGTGAATGTAAAGTGACAGAAACTTTTTATTTACATATCACTTTTTGTATTATTTACATTAAGCGGAGGCATTCTGAAGTGCAACTAATTTGCTAATCTCTCAGACATTAGCAGATCCTTTTTTTTCGCCTGAAACAATTTAATTCTTTAGCCCAAACGTAATGTAATTAATTTTTTAAATACCCTTAACTGACTTATATATATGGGATTAAAAAACTTTTTTTCTTTTGTTTATATCGAGTAAATAATCATATGAAATTTTATCATAAATTAGCTAAAGAATAGTCTACGTTTATTCCTTGCGCAATGATTTTTTGAAAGGACAGTAAGTTACTGTGATAAAATACGTTATTGTAACTAAAGACCAGTTTTAAGAAAAAGTCTAAATGCATATATTTATTCACATTGAAAATCCCAAATATAAATAAATACAGGTAAGGTAAGGTCAAAATTAAGTACGCTGTTTTATTTAATGATTTTATGAATTTTTGTTCAATTTCACGAAAAATATTTAAATTGGTTGATAATATATAATATATATGATAATATTTAATATTGTTCTGCAGTTACATGTATTTGCATATGCTTTAATTATCAACATGTTGTTAAAGTTCATTAAATTACTGTTAAGTTTTAAGTTGACTTTTTTCTTTAGAAAATAGCATACTGTAACCTTATGCCATAAGGTCTAAGCGGAAAGTACTAAAGTATTAAATGAGTGTAAGATTTTTTCTTAGATATTCTGAAATGTATCTTTTTGTTTTAATCAGAAATAATATAACGTTTACACTATATAGATGACATCATGTATATAAAACTCTTCTTCAAATGCCTCTTTTTAAGTTAAATAGGATAATGCGAGGAGACGATGAAACAAATAAAGACCCAGTTTATACTGGATATCCAGATGAATACAATATTCCAAACATGATTAATTACAGGTTACGGGCTGTAAAAATAAAGGACATCTTCCAATTCGTTCTAAATAGTGTTAAATGAACTTCTTTGTTTAGGTTCAATTCTTTGAAAACATAATTATATAAGGTTATCAGGTTAAAAGAACGAGACGGAATTTCCAAACACAAATAGCTACAAGTAATGGGTTCCCAAGGAAAAGCGATAGGTTGTGTAATTGATATCCATTTCTTTCTTTCTTGTTCCTTTTTTTAGGGGGGGGGGGGGCAGCGAAAACACCTTCAAACAACTGCCTTATTATGAAAAGCTGTAATTAAGCTTTAGAAAGCATTAGATGGTAGATCTATTTGTTCATTTTATTTTGGGTTTCATTTTTCTTTGCTGATTTCTATTACAAAACATTTTTTTTTTGAAATTGCGATAAAACAGTTATAGTATATGAAACTCATTAGTTATGGGGGTATAGCACTGGCTTGGGTGACATCTCGGGATGTTTCTGCAAAAAATCGTATCGGCTTAACGGCCTCGACCTATTTTTGCAGAAACATCCCTTGATGTCGCCCCAGCCAGTGTTATGTATGGGTAAGAGTTTGTATAAAGACGACCGTAGGGAATCTTATCAAACTCTTACCCATATAACTGCAAATCTGCCAACTCTTACCCATATAACTGAAAAGTGGTTGAATTGGAACCCAACATAGATAAAAAAAGTTCTGAGATAATAGTATATTCTTTCTATATATACCGTATATGGTAATATTTAATATTGTTCTGCAGTTATTTGCATATGCAATAATTATCAGCATGTTGTTCATCAAGTTACTGTTAAGTTTTAAGCTGATTTTTTTCTTTAGAAAATAGCATAACCTTATGCCATAAGGCTGAGGTTGGTGAAATCTAAGCGAAAAATACTAAAGTATTAAATAAGAGTCGTAGATATTCTGTAATGTATCTTATTGTTTTAATCAGAAATAATTTAAAGTTTAAACTATATAGATGTATATACAACTCTTCTTCAAATGCCTCTTTTTAAGTTAAATACGATAATGCGATGAGATGATGAAACAAATAAAGACCCAGTTAATACTGGATATAAAATCAAAATATGTATGGGTAAGAGTTCGTATTAAGACGACCGTATGGAGTCTTATCGAACTCTTACCCATATAACTGCAAATCGGCTCTTACAACTCAATATCAGATAAAAATATAGAAAGTGTCACCTCTTTAATTAAGCATAACATTATTTTTCCCCAGCAGTCACGTACAAACAAAGATGGGGCCCAATTACTTATTTTTTTCAACAATACCTAGGATTGTTAATGCAATTCATTCCTGTCATATGAAACAAAATAATGTTTTGCTTACTTTTTCTAGAAAATATAAACAGTCAGCAGTTAATAATTGATATTTTTCTTAGAGTTAAAAGGATATCAAAAAGTTACTGTGTACTCATTTGTCTCTGCGAGCTGAGCTCCACGTTTATTATCTATGTAATAAATTTGAATGTATCCTGGCTTTGCTACAGTGTTATCAGCCTTTTTAGAAACACCTGACCAGGCTAATTATAATATGCCAATCACAATTTTCACTGGTTTCTTCATGAAAAAAGCGGCTACACTAATTACTGCCGAGTTAAAGCCGATTTGCAGTTATAAATAAATAACTGCAAATCGGGTTAAAGGGTTTTTTAATTGCAAGATTGTATAGACTGTCTTTGTAGGGATAAATTGAGAAAGTGTATTTTGTATTTTTTGTCTCAACAGACATTGTTTTGAGGATTTTTTCTGTTAAAGCATTAGAAAGATGAAAATGTTGTTGAATGTGAATGTTAATTCAAAACAAAGTCAATCAGAATAGCCTTAATTTCAGAGCTACAGTGAAGTTGATTTCCCCATTCAATAATGGATTCTTCCTTTAATTTCGTAACATCATCAGAAAGGAGACTAGCTGTGTCATTTCCGAAATAAAATGCAATATATTTTCAAATTTGGTTCTTGACATTGACTTGCACATTTTATTGTGTAAGATATTGCACAAAGAAACGAAAGTGAACAAAAAAAATGTTGTATACTTTTCACAAAAAATAGCTGATTAAGATAAAAGTTTAATTTACAGTACGGATATTACTTAAATTCTTCTTTCCGGTTTGCGGGAAAAATATATTTCAACATTGTGTACACCGGTCTTACTGAATCTGCTGAACGAATTATGTCATGATATTTCATTCTGATCATAAACATTCAATTCAAATCATTAAATAATGCATATCAATCAGTCCTGAGTCTTAGAAAACATCTGTATCAGTCTGACCTATAAACTAAAGTAAACCGGAAGTAGGACAAAATGGCGGCCTTGAACAAGGAAATTGAGAAATTTTGTAACATAAACTCGTATTTCAAAACAAAGAAGTGAAAATGAAATACAATTATCGTGTGCTTCGTTGAAACAGGTATTTTATTAGCCTAACTATTTGTGAAGTATTAAGGGATTACATTTAGTATTTATGTAAAAATCACCTCCCTTGATATCATTTCTAAAATTATACATGACGGAATTCGTATTTTCGGCGATCTCCGAGGTCATTTTTCTGAATGACGTAAATCCGATGAGAAATCGGGAAGGGTTTGTGTGCATGCCTCATTAATTAGCGTGTGCACATTGCTTGATAATGCTTGATATATATTTTTGAATAAATTTGTCCATCTCAGACCCGTTTGCACAAAATGGGAAATATACGAATCAAAACAATTACAATACGGAGATTGCCGATGAAAAATTGAGCTAGTTTATACAAGGTCGGATTTGATTGGTCGTCGTTATTTTTACCAGCCAATGAAATCGTTTGTTGCATAGTCATTTGATGTCAAAATGCATGTACAAATACAATGACAACTGGTTTTAATACTAACGATCTGAAAAAGGGTGCAAAAAACAAATGGAGGTGGGAGTGGTTAGCGGAAAAGGAATCTAAAGGTGAAAAATGGGATGCTTGGTTGAAGAAACCAAATGCAATGGGCTTTTGTGAAGTCTGTTCCAAAACGATCAACTAGACAAATCGAACAGAAAAAAGGTGCTTCTTAATCACGATGAGCTGAAGATGAGGACCACTAAAAGAATCTTAGACCAAGTAAGATCATTTCTCTGTGTAGTTTAGCCACTATCTAGAGTTAGCAACGAATAGAGGTTTAGTTGTGCATTGTGTAGTTAATAATAAACAATGCACATTACCCCACCCTCTTTTTCTTCTGTCTTCCCCCAACTTTCATGTGGTCTGGGCAAGGGTTGGGGGTTGAATTAAAAAATCGCCTTGTGCAGGGGAACCTATGCCCAAATTTTTAATAGGTCTGGACTTTTAATTTTTTCACCACCTAAATAATAGATTTTGTTTCCAGTTGAATATTATTTTAAGGATTAGAACACGATTTTCTTAATCTATGTTTTTTTAGTTTGATTAACTCCTTGTTTCCAAACTAAATTGACAATTTATGAGTGTCATATTTTATTTAATATGTTTTCATACATCTTTTATTTGAAAATTGTCTTTTTCAGGTACTGCCAGGCTCATCAAAAGCTGTGGACAAAAAGATTGAAAGTATGGAAGACCGCATTGCCAAACAAAGAGCAATCACAACTGCCTTTCTTAGTGAACATTGTCTGCCATTTTCCATAGCAGGCGATCTCTAACATCTTGCCAAACGTTTAGCTGAAGACAAGCCTGCTCTTGAAAAAACTACTCTTTCTCCAACCAGTGCAATGTACGTAACAACACATGGTGTAGCCAAATCTGTTAAGGATGGAGTGAAGTCAAAAGTGAAAGATAAGTTAATATCTTTGAATATGGATAAGGCAACTAACAAAAAACAATAACAAAGTACTGAATATTATCTTTCAGTACTTTGATGATGAAACTAGTCAAGTAGTAATGGATCATTTAGGATTGAGAATTCAAAATGTTTTCACATCTGAAGAAATTGTCAAGTCAGTTGAGAGTGTGCTGCATCAACAAGTGGAAGAATGGAAAAGGATCTAATTTAAGATATGAAATTGAAAAAAGTAAAAAGAATGAACATAATTTGTTATGTGGAATGTGTATAAATTGCTTAAATAGTATTTATTTAGAATTTGTGTACATTTTAACATATCAGATTACTTGCATCTGAAGATAAATAAAGCACTTGAGTATGTATCTGAGCCTTTTTTTGAGCTTTTAAATTCACTGAATTGCAAAAGCTTCCGAGGGCCTCCAGCCCCCTAGACCCCTAGCCAGGGCGTTGCCCTGGACCCACCGGGGTCCCTAGCGGCCCCCTGGCCCCAAACTGTTTCTTTCAGTATTTTCAGTTTCTGTAACTTTTACCCCTGCATGTACACATGTGTTAATCACCTCAATAAATGTAAGTGAAAATGGAACAATAATTATGGTAATTATCCATGGTGCTTGAAATACTTAATTATCTTTATCATGTTAACTAAGCAAGAAACTTATAACTGCCTAACCTTACTATAGTTATCAATTTAAACTTGAAAAATGACTTCCCAAACAGTAATTTCTGAAAACATGAAAATGATTCGTGTAGAAAAATAACACAAGAAAAAACTGATTTGACTCATGAAAATTTTTGGCCAAACAGTCTGCCACGTGAAATACTGACCTTCCTGAGATCCCTGCTGTTTTTTTTAAATAACATTTTACATGATTTAATTTTATGATTAAACCTGTGTATAGAGCCACTCATGTGAACAGGAAGAAGTTTTTGTAGTAAGGGGTGTTCTAATATGATAAACCACAGATGCTTGGGGGTTAGATCCTGTCCCCAACATGATACCCCTGAGTAAACACTTTTATCAAAAATATTTTAATATTTAAACACTAATGGGATATCTGGTACAACTATAATACTGGTTTTCGAAAAAATTTACATAATCATATGCCAAAAAAATACTGTTTACCATCATGTATTGAGACTTGATTCCGGGCAGGCAGGGAATTGGTTGGGCCATTTTTGGTAACAGTTTTCTCAGCAACTACTCTACAGAACCTCATAATATTTAGTATACAGCATTAACACATTGGCCCATACCATGGGATTCGATTTCAGGTCTGTCACTTATCCACTTCATGTTTACTGACTTAGTTAAATTCATAATAATGGTCAATGGTAGGAATTTTTCGTAACAATTTTCTCAGCAACTACTTATCACAGCCTCTTGATATTTGGTATACAGCATCAACATGTAGTCACATACAATGGGATATATGGGATATGATTTCAGGTATGTGGCTCATCCACTTCCCGTTTGATGACTTAGTTAAATTTTCGGCATTAATTGTAAATGGAAGGAAATTTCCGTAACAGTTTTCTCAGCATCTACATAACACAGCCTCTTGATATTTTCGTAATGTGACTGCATTAATATGTGGTCCCAAGTTCAGGTCTATCGCCTATCCACTTCATGTTTACCGACTTAGTTAAATGTTCGACATTAATGGTCAATGGTTGTACATTTTTGTAACATCACAGCCTCATGAGTCATGTTATTTGGTATACAAATGCAACCCGGCCATTTTTGTCGTTGATCCATTTTTATTGAAGTAGTATCCAAATTTGTACTTTGCCTTGTTAATTATGATGTCATTGTTAAAATTTTCATGATGTCAACACACTACAGGGAGTGTATTTTTAGCAACCTATACTTTAAAGAAAAGAAAAAAGAGGTATTTCTATACACTTGATTGCATTCCTGTTGCTGTTGGCCAAACATTCTTTACATTTGACACGAACTAAATAACATTAAAGTATTTTATAAACATGTTGCTTGTTTTAAATAAGAAAAATCCAGTTAAGATCTATTCTTTAAGGTGAGCGATATAGGGCCATCATGGCCCTCTTGTTTTTTCTTTTTGGTGATTTTCAAAATTATTTTAAAATTTTTTTGCAGTGCTACCGTTAAACAATGGCAGCTGAAAACCTTGTTCTGACAGTAGGCAAGACAAGAAGTTGGAAAATTCTTCGTCTTATAGTCGATGGAGGTACATTAGTCTTAAAATACACATTTGACAAAGGTACATCACACCGGAAAGCATTTCTTACTGAAGAAAAGCCCAACCTGCTTGGGGCCCTGTCTAAAAATGCATTAACAAAAACACAATTCATCTTGTTGTATCCTCCGTCTGGTTCATCATCGTCAGCAGATTATGATATTACACTTTTAGTTGCACTACACCGGACATGTTTGTGCTCAAAGAAGGAGAACGATCCTGTATGGAGATTTGGTAATACACCGCATCAAAACGACCATTCTGTTGAGGCAGACATTGTCCGTTTAAGAGATTCAAGAAATGAGGTAGGGACATACCTTATGCAATAGAATTTACAGACATTTTCATTTTATAGTCACTTTCATATCATGTTAATTAATAATTAAAATAAAAACTAGGTTCACGGTTAAACATTTTTTGTATTTATTTCAATAGACGAGCAGTAATTCCATTAACTCACAAATATTAGCTTAGCTTTACGCGGCTGTTAATTAGAATGACACTGTCACATTGAAGAATCTTGATAACTGTCGTTTATAAACATATATCGTTGGATGTTTTAAAATAATTCTAAATAAATCAACATTAGCATGTATGAATCATTTACAGTTATGCCGTTTTTAGCCACCCTAAATGTTTTCACTTTGATTCATTTTAAGTAGCATTCATTTGTTATAATTAAAGATATTTGAATCAATGATCTTGAAAGAGAACATTTGTAACAATGTAACGGATAGTCCGATACATTTTTATACATATTTGCGTTTTCTTTTAAGTTTTTGCATCAACCCATACCTGAATTAACCGAGAAAGAGTTTGACACAAAATGGCAGGATGTTTGTCAGGTATTATAACTTTTTTAACATAAAGAAATTTTGATAAAAATTATTCAAATAAATATGACAACATTTTTAATGATAATATGGCAGGAAAATTGAAGTAGGAAAGTAGGAAGATATTGCTAGTCTTGAACAAATAAATGTCATAGTATATTATTAAAATGGGAAGAACTTAATGCTGTTCGTTACATACAAGTAAGGTCATTTCTTCAAAACATAGTTTTTTTTAAGTAGGTATTATTTGAGCCACGTCACGACAAAACCAACATAGTGGGATTGCAACAAGCATGGATCCAGACCAGCCTGCGCATCCGGGCAGTCTGATCAGGATCCATGCTGTTTGCTATCAGTTTCTCTACTTGTTATAGGGTCTGTAAGCGAACAGCATAGATCCTGATCAGATTGCGCGGATGCGCAGGCTGGTCTGGATCCATGCTGGTCGCAAACCTACTATGTTGGTTTTGTCGTGACGCGGCTCATTTGAATTTAGGTTTTACTGCGTCTTGGGCAAGGCATGCCTGACTTGAAAGAAACATTAGAGAGATTGAGATTCGAATGCTTTGATAAAGAATACGAGAAACAATTGCTGACAAAATTAGTTGAATGGGATAAACTTGACAAGTCATTTGGAGAAGAAATGATGAAGAAAATAGAGGGTAACAGTCAATGGGGTATGAAGGTTTTTACTTTAAAATATTAAAATTATTTAGAGTCAATTTTATATGCACCTTTTAGTACACGTTTTGCTCTTTCTTTAAAAAATATACTGGCACATATTCCATTGTCATTAAACTATCATTAGTAAGTCTAGGTAAAATATTTGTAGGTTAGAAGACTAGATTAGGAAACAGTAATGTTTCAATTTGTTACACTGTATAGTTTCTAACTTCCTTTCTCATAGAATAAACAATAATAATGGATTTTAAGCTTACTTTTTATGTATGTATTTTCAGCTTTTGCAATAGGTAAGTAAAATCTTAATTATTTTAAATTCCAGAACTATAAATGAAAGATAAACCTAATGAAATTAAAATTGATATATAGCATACTTTAACCTTTTATATGATTTAAACTAAATAATTTTTTTCATTATTTACATACACGATGGCGGGTTTTGGTTTTAAAAAGCACTGAGATAAACATACTAGTAAATAAAGAGAAAAATTTAAAATTCATGATAATTAATAATTAATCAATTAGACATTCCGAAATCTTATGTTTGAAAGAAAAATAGTTGCATGTTGATTTTTTCAGTCGCTCAGATGAATCGTTGATTATTTTAGAAAAACGATTTTAACTTTGAGTATACTATAGTACATCAATAATTTATATTTTTAAGAGCAGTAATGTAAAAACTGTAAAACAGATCAGGGATCATTAACTTCATATCATGAGAATTATTGAATTATATACTCGAATCATGAAAAATATTAATTGAATGATAAACCGCAACATAACTTTATTTCAAACAGAACGCACAAAGCGAGAATTGTCTAATGTCGTAGATGATAGATTCTTTGTTGAGACAAATGTTTTCAAAAAAGCCAGAAAAATACTAAATGAAAAGGGGATAGTATTACTGACCGGTCCATTGGGAGCAGGAAAATCTACAAACGGTATCAAACTCGTTACAGACCCAAATAAATGCTTGAAGGTCAATAAAACTTCACACTGGGATATTCTGAATACTTCTATAGTAGATACTGTATTGATTGATGATTTATTTGGAGACAAATTTGAAAAGGGTGATAGCAGAAAATGGCAGACGATCTTTTCCCAGGTTGGTCATTATGTAAGAGATAAAAGTCTTAAGGTCATTATTACGTGTCGTACATACATCATGAAAGAAGCCCTCGAATCAATGAATATTTCACACTTGATAAATGACAGTAATACATTGACAATGACATCTACAGACTTGACTGACACAGAAAAGAAAGAAATACTTCAGAAGCACATTGACATGAAAGGCAGAAAACTTTCTGCTGAAAAGGTCACAGACTGTATAACTGCAGCAAGCAAAACATCGCCATTTGCTGTCGGTTTTCCTGAGTGTGCTAGGCTATTTTGTCAACATGATGATCTTTTCAAACAGGAACATGCATTTTTTGAAAGTCCATTTACACATCTTAAACAATGTCTTGAAGAGATTTTCAAAAGAGATGAAAAGGTTTTCCTTGCTTTCTTTGTTCTCTGGGCCCAAAAACCACAGAAAATTTATTGCAATAAGCTAGAGCAGACAGTATCATGTACTCCAAGATCAATATTAGATCCAATTCAACAGTTACAGTTCAGACCTGAAAAAGAACTAAGAACTATTAGAGCATCACTTTTGTCTCACAGTTCAGACTTTATACACTATGACAAAGTAAAAGAAACTATTACTTTTAGCCATAGTATCATTAGCGACGTTTTTGGACTTGTTGCTTATGAAAGAAACGGAACGGCTGTGTTGAAGTACTGTCCTTCATCATTCATTGCCAAGTTTGTCCGCATTGATGACAACACACGTGGCATGGCTGTCCAAAGGGAGGAGGAGTGTACTGGCCTCGAAATTTTTATACCGCGTTCCAGGTTTGATGTTCTCTCCACACGAATTGGAGATATACTTGTGGAAATAAATGGTGGTCTGATTAAAGAGGAGTCTGTCTGTCCCGTGATTGTGGTTGATTTGACATGTAATGAAGATCAAAATGAGTCTCAACCCCAGTATATGAAATGTTTTCCACTCCTCTATCCAGTTTTCCGTAGCAAGCTGTTTTGTGAAATTTTCTTGAAAGATACAATGAAAGAGAAAGCTGTAAAAATACTGACAACACCAGTATCGACAGTTGAAGATGAATTTGAAGGTTTCAAAAAGATCCTCGATAAAAGCATATGTAAAGCTGACATATGCTTGTTTGCATTTTTGGTGAAACATTCTATGACAGAATTCAAAGATTTTCTTTCTGTCTGTTACAATGAAATGAAAACTGCGGACAGACAATCTGATGACGGTTGCTCTATTTTGAAAACCAATATTTTGATTGGGTTACTTCTCGCAGTAAAACATGGTAATAAAGAAATGGTAGAGTTCTTGGCAAATCTGGGCGCTCCTGTAGATGATCCAAATGTTATTCTCGCTGCACTTGAAGTAGCTAATAGGGAAATCGTCACGTTTCTGTTACAAAGAAGTAACAAGGAAATAAGCAGTTATACAAAGAACGGTAAACGTTTATTGCAGATGTTTCTTGAGAATGATAACGAAGAAGCCGTGACATGCATACTCAGCTTGAACTGCTCTGCAGACGAAATAGATACTACAATTGAAGATGACCTGAATCATGACACTTTATTGCACAAAGCATGCAGAAAAGGTCAAAAAGAAGTTGTACAACAAATGCTACTGCGAAGACCACGTATGTTTTCACGGAACTTAAATGGATTTTGCCCTATTCATGAAGCGGCTGTGGAGGGAAAAACTGATGTAGTGAAACTATTGTTACAGCACAACAGACAGCAGGCCGACTACGCTGTAAACCTGACTGACAACATGCAACGTATTAAACTTTACCACATAGCTGTCTTCCACCAAGACATAGACTTAATTGACATTCTAGAAGAGCTTAGTATACCGGTAGACTGTGTTGATGACGTTAAGAAACAGACTCCATTTATGTTAGCACTAGAAGAAAGAAAATGTGGAGTGGTAAAGAAACTTGCAGATATTTCAGTGAGACATGGCATACACAATGCTACCGATTACAGAGGACAAACAGCGCTACATATTGCCATGAAAAAACTACCAGAGTTGAAAGACACCCCGGAGTATGATATTTATCTTGATATCATTGGACTGCTTCCTCAGCAAAGTGATAAAGATATCAGTTTGCCAAATACACCAGGCACATCGACCTTGCAAGTAGATGATTTAGCTCAAGATGGACAAATGCACGCTATCGTAGTTAACTTAGATCAATGCGATAATCCTAAAAGAACATACTTAGAGGAAGTTGGTGACCAACATAACTCTTCTCACATAAATGAAGCTGACAATCAAACCCCGGCAAAGAAAAGCAAACCATGTGATTAAATACTGCTGATTTCATTCAATTTAAGAAACGGAATAACCTAATATACAGAAGAAACTTTTACCAATAAAATAGTAATATCTGAACATTTTGCATAAATTGCTACATGTACAGGTTATGAAATTCTTGTAAATATATTAAGAACCTAATTAATTAATTAATGATAAAATGAAGTTATCATGTACCTAGTGATCTTACCCTAGCTGTCAACACTGGCGTAAACCTGTTCGGACATGAATAGCCCCTAGGTCATGGAAGGAAAACAAGAAAGCGGGTTAAGTATAAGACGGAAAGCTACAATACATAGCAAATAATTTTAAACAAAGCAGAGAAAGGCACTGCAATGAGAATAAAATAAAAACGAGCGATCGTACACACCATTACAGAAATGTAAAGAATTTGAGTTATACACACAATCACACCGTAACAAACATATCGTTAAAAAGTAAAATCATAAAGTTTAGGAAACACTTGAAAATGAGACACAGCTTAGTATATCTCGGTCTTTAAACAAATTGACAAAAAGTAACTGTGTTCCAATGAGAAACAAACTTTTCACAATTGTACAGTCAAACAAGAGGACATACGATATAATTAAGGTCAAAACATATTAAAGAGAAACACATTTGAGTGTCGTTCTTAAAAGAACCACCGGAGGAGAAGATAAAACCATTTATTTAACTTGTCCATACTCTTAACCTAGAGAACACAAACATGCCAATTGAAACTGAAACAAATGGCTTGGTAGCTGTAAGAGAAATTGAAAAAGGAACGCTGTTGTGATCATATGAATTGAAACAGAAAGTATCCTTAAAGTGAACTGGTCTACAATGGGCATATTTTCCTCAAATATTTCCAATTTTGATAAAAACAGTTGAAATGCACCATTTGGATATTCTTATGAAATATTTCTTGAAAAAAATGTTGATAGAGTTCTTAGCGGTTTAATATGAGGAATAATAACATTTTGTTCTAGACAAATCTATTTGCTATATAAATGTACATGTATGTTATATCGGACTATGAATCTCTTACTTATTAACAACATCCATATATAATAGACTTTGTGGTTTGCTATCATATAATAATACTGAAGAATATCAACATAATCATTTATAGTATTTCTATACCAATTCACTTTAAAACGATGTTAACTTTAACTGACACAGACAGGCAAAGTCCTTCATTGCGAAAACATATATTGACGAGGCTTCCTTATTTGTCCATTTTCAAAAATTAAAAATCATAAAACCAGAGTCATCTTTTTGTTCAATGAACATTGAACGAGATATTCAGTCATTTTCTGCTTCATGTCTTTGTGTTAATGCAAACAAGCTGAATATAATAATTCTTCACTTAATTTGTCTGAAATCCAACATGAGCTACATGTAATTGTTTTTCTATGAATTATATTTTTCAGTGTTACTTTACTACAATTTTTATTTTGTGTAACACTTGAAACTAACCCTTTGTTAGAATTGCAATTGTTATTGATTATCCTATATGAAGAATCATATTAAATAGAGATTAGCCCAAACTTTTATCAAGGATTTTGTTTAAGAGGTCGTTGGCATATAGACTAGTATAGGCATGCAAGTTTAAATTGTCTTTTTATTAACATATGTTTATTGACAAAATAAAAATTATTTAAACTTACTTCTTAAGATTTGATAGAAATGATCAAATCCTGCTACATGTACATGTATACGACACTCTTATGTCACTTTTGTTTTCCATTGACTTGAATATTTAGTTTTTGTATATTATCTTATACCTAACCAAGCTTGTTTTCTTTAATTAAATGTTATTCACGTGCATGAAAAATCTGAGTTTATATAATGAGTAAGCATAAGATAACGTTCCTGATATAACCAGACAAATTAAACCTGTTAATATTATTTGTATGTTTATGGATCAACGACTTAAGACCATATCCATGTATTTAAAAAAAAACAACAAAAAAAAACATGGATAGGATCTTTTTGAAGATAAGATTGCTTTCTTTACAATATATGCACAATTCTATATGTAACAATTCTATAGTTGAGTTTTTGTAATGTCATGATTAAACATTACATTTTTTTCTCTTTTGCTTTGAACACTCAAAGGACGATGGTAAGGGCTTTAAATCGGGAATATTGTGGTTAGTAGGTGTCCTTGGCGAAAGCACACTTACATGAGTTATAATAAAGAATTCTGAAAGGTAATAAGTCCCATTATAAGCGGATATACGCATAAAGTACATGAGACGTTTGACGTATAGCAACAACCATTCATACATATTTAGCTCACCTGAGGTAACTCAGGGTGAGCTTTTAGGATCCCGTCGTCCGTTAGCACCCTAGCGGTCACATTTTTGACTCAATCATCGTCAACCTTTGTCAGGATGCTTGTCTTGGTAAAAGCTCGTATGAGTTTGAACATGGGTAATCTCGGATGAAAAACTAGGTCACTGAAGCTGAAATTAGAAAAACCTTGTTAACACTCTAGTCGTCACATTTTTGACTCAATCATCATCAAACTTAGTCAGAATGCTTGTCTAGGTAATTGCTCGGATGAGGCCGAAGATTGGTCATCTCGAATGAAATACTAGGTCACGGGAGCTAAAAATAGAAAAAAAAACCTTGTTAACACTCTAGTCGTCACATTTTTGACTCAATCATCATCAAACTTTGTGAGGATGCTTGTCTAGGTAATATCTCGGGTGTGTCCGAACATAGGTCATCTCGAATGAAAAACTAGGTCACGGGAGCTTAAAAAAGAAACTAGTGGTCACATCAATTGTCATCAAACTTTGTCAGAATGCTTGTCTAGGTAATTGTTCAAATGAGTTCGAAGATGGGTCATCTCGGATGAAAAACTAGGTCACAGGAGCTTAAAAAAGCGTTTTAACACTCTAGTGGTCACATTTGTGACTCAATTGTCATCAAACTTGGTCAGGATGCTTTTCTATGTAATTGCCCAGACAAGTTCGAGCATGGGTCATCTCGGATGAAAAACTAAGTCACAGGAGCTAAAAATAGAAAACCCTTGTAACACTTGAGGCTACTGTTTTGATCCACATATCTTGGAAATTTATCTGAAAGTTTGTTTTGATGATTTCTAGATCCAATTTGGATATGGGTCACCTAGGGTCAAAAACTTGGTCATATTGTCCAAAATGGAAACACTTTGTTAACACTTTGGTAGTCACATTTTTGACTCAATTGTCATAAAACTTGGTCAGGATGCTTTTATACTTATAGTTTATTGCTCGGATTAGTTCTAACATGGGTCCTCTCGGACGAAAAACTAGGTCACAAGAGCTAAAAATAGAAAAATCTTGTTAACACTCTAGTGGCCCTCTTGACCCTCTTGTTTGATCCAAATATCCTGGAAATTGGTCTGAAAGTTTGTTTTGGTGATTTCTATGTCAAGTTTGTTTGAATATGGGTCACCTGAGGTCAAAAACCAGGTCACACCGCCCAAATATGGAAAACCCTTGTTAACACTCTAGTGATTTCATTTTTGACACAATTGTTATCAAACTTGGTCAGGATGCTTGTTTAGGTAATTGCTCATCTCGGATGAAAAAATAGGTCACAGGAGCTAAAAAAATAAAAACATTGTTAATACTCTATTGGCTACTTTTTGGATCCAATTATCCTGGAAATTGGTCCGAAAAATTGTTTAATGATTTCTTTGTCAAATTTATATATGGGTCACATGGGGTTAAAAACTAGATCACACCGCCCAAATATTGAAAACCTTGAAAACACTCCAGTGATCACATTTCTGACACAATTGTCATCAAACTTTGTCAGGATGCTTGTCTAGGTAATTGCCCTGATGAGTTCGAACACAGGTCATTTAAAAAAAGAAACTAGGTCACAGGAGCTAACAAGAGCACCGCTAGGCGGAGCATTATATGCCCGAAAGTGATTTTTTTTTTAGTAAAGATGAAGCATTTGTAAGACATGGGAGTAAAATAAAGTATTACCTCCTTCAAATAACAATCCTCCTTTGAAGTTTCAATATTGTGGTCCAAATGGAACTTTAAGTTATGCCCCAGAAACTGTTTTCAATTCTAAGGTAAAAGTGACCTTGACCTTTGACCTTGTGACCCCAAAATCATTAGGGGTCTTCTACCAAATATGGACAATCATACTATGAAGTTTAAACACAGTAGGCCAAATGATACTTAAGTTATATTCCGAAAACTGTTTTCAGTTTTAAAATAATAGTGACCTTGACCTTGTGACCCCAAAATCAATAGGGGTATTCTACCCAAAATGGACAATCATCCTATGAAGTTTGAATATTGTGGGCTAAATGGAACTTAAGTTATGCTCAAGAAACTGTTTTCAATTTCTAAGTAATATGACCTTGACCTTTGACCTTGTGACCTCAAAATCAATAGGGATATTCTACCCAATATGGACAATCATCCTATGAAGTTTGAACACTGTGGGCCAAATAGAACTTAAGTTATGCTCAAGAAACTGTTTTCAGTTCTAAGGTAATAGTGACCTTGACCTTTGACCTTGTGACCCCAAAATCAATAGGGGTCTTCTACCCAAAATGGGCAATCATCTTATGAAGTTTGATCACTGTGGGCCAAATGGAACTTAAGTTATGCTCCGGAAACTGTTTTCAGTTTTAAGGTCATAGCGACCTTGACCTTTGACCTTGTGACCCCAAAATCAATAGGGTTCTTCTACCCAATATGGACTATTATCCTATGAAGTTTGAACACTGTGGGCCAAATGGAACTTAAGTTATGCTCCGGAAACTGTTTTCAGTTTTAAGGTCATAGTGACCTTGACCTTTGACCTTGTGACCCCAAAATCAATAGGGGTCTTCTACCCAATATGGACAATCATCCTATGAAGTTTGAACACTGTAGGCCAAATGGAACTTAAGTTATGCTCCGGAAACTGTTTTCAGTTTTAAGGTCATAGTGACCTTGACCTTTGACCTTATGACCCCAAAATCAATAGGGGTCTTCTACCCAATATGGACAATCATCCTATGAAGTTTGAACACTGTAGGCCAAATGGAACTTAAGTTATGCTCCGGAAACTGTTTTCAGTTTTAAGGTCATAGTGACCTTGACCTTTGACCTTATGACCCCAAAATCAATAGGGGTCTTCTACCCAATATGGACAATCATCCTATGAAGTTTGAATATTGTGGGCCAAATGGAACTTAAGTTATGCTCCGGAAACCAAATTGCTAACAGACGGACAGACGGACGGACGGACAGACGGACGGACGCCAGGGGGTATAACATAATATGTCCGAAATTCTTTCGGGCATATAAAAAAAGAAAAACCTTGTTATCACTCTAGTGGTCACATTTTTGACTCAATTGTCATCAAACTTGGTCAGGATGCTTGTCTAGGTAATTGCTCGGATGAGTTCGATGGGTCAGGTGAGCGATCTAGGGCCATCATGAACCTCTTGTTTGTACAAGGGGTTTTGGATAAGTACTGTACTTTTCCATAGCTACGCATATGTGCAAATAGTTTAGTTTTGCTTTTCAGTCGAATTTTACACCTTATACATTATAGTATCAATGTTGTTAACTTCATTCAAATAAGCATATTAATGAATAAACTATGACATTTTCCATATACATGTACTTATTATATTGCCAGCTAATCAAACTTGTCCAAGAGACAGCGAAATAATTTTGGACTGGAGATGTCTTTTTCCAACGGTATGATGGAGATAAAAATGTCCGTAAAATGGATCAAACCGTTCACGTCAAACTAATTAGACTATTTTTGTGCACAGATCGGCTTGTCTTATAGTTTCTGATATTTTGTTACGTGGATACATTGATACATTCCTGTCATTTGCTCAAATATGATAACTGTAATTTTATATGTATTTATGACTATAACCTACATTTCTAGCCGTGGGTAGATAAAATTATGTAGTTTAAATTCGAAAATTCTAGCTATCAAACAAAACATATTTGGATCTATATGAGAAAGAATCTTATATATTTTAATTAGGATATTGTTATGTTTATGTTTTCGATATGGATGTTAATAATTGTTTTATAATTATGTGTTGTTGTGTTGTTTTTTCATAGTTATATAGTAATATTTACTGATGTGATACTTTTAAAGGTTTTAAAACTATATGCTTAAAGAACATTAGATCTTAAAAATAGTTTAATATTAAAAAGTCAGTAATATACTCATTGTACAAGTATGTATATATCAAATGTGCTTGACTTGATTAAATCACTTTATTTGTACATTTACACATTTGAACAATTTTTCTATTTAGTATACATCAAAACTGCTTTCAAATTATACTACAGTTGTAAAGGGGAGTGGTGGCCTAGTGGTTAATGTGTCTGCCTCTCAACCCAGGGATCATGGGTTCGAGCCCTTTTAAGGTCACGACCATGTTTCTTTGTATGACATCGTCACTGGTTGGTTCCAGGAAGCTGACTCGAAAGTGTATAATATAAGTTGCAAGAACTTGTTTCGCAATCGAACTTAAATAAATATCTTTAAATCAAAATGTAAACCCTTTGTGTTTATTACAAATCCGTTATCTTCGTTATCCTAAAAAGTCATACATTCCACGGTATTCAACGGTTAGAAAAATATCCTCTAGATTTTGAAACATGTACAAGACCGGTTTCAGGTTAATTTTTGTTTTGACATACAAACTGGGTGTCATAGTAGAATTCTCACTACATATTCAGGGACAGGTATATTCTTGAATGAAAACAAAAGCCATGGTTCATCCAAATTTTACTTATTGCATTATTGCATTCATGCATGAGATGGTTTTATAATCATTGTAATAACTATGTTACCTAGAAGAATTTTGATTTTGTTTCGTAATTTTGTCAGTGAAATATAAAACAATAAAACATTTCAGTTTACATATGTTATTATTTTTATCTTGCATTTTTTCCTAAAATGTCCCCGATCGGTTACAAATATACAAGAACAATGGGTAGAATAAATCTAAATGTCCCCCATCGTTTACAAATATACATTAACAATGGGTAGAATAAATCTAAATGTCCCCCATCGTTTAAAAATATATTATAACAATGAGTAGAATAAATCTTAATGTCTCCCATGTTTACAAATATACAATAACAATGGGTAGAATAAATTCAAATAGAATTTAATTGAAGTTATGTGGCAGGCATGTCACATACAGGTGGCTGTCAGCATATAAATGTGAAAAAGTGTTATTCAGTAACATTTGTGCAAAAGTGGTGTACTTTTCTGGTTAAATAAAATAAATAAACTCGCTCAAATACAAGTCCTGCTGAGCAATGTTAAATGGAGGAAACCCAACACTCATTCATTTTCAGGAGATTTGTCGTTATGTTCCTCAATTCATTACGATTTATCCATTGAATTGTATGAAAGTTAAGTTCTCGATTATTTCAGGCATAATTATGGCCTGATAGCCAAGTGGTAAGAACGATGAAGTTGCAAGTTCGAATCCTCGATAAACATTTTTTTAGATTTTCCTTACTAATTTCTTAAATTGTATGCGGCAGAATCCGATAATTGCCGGCAAAAGAGCATTGAATATTCAAATGTCCCTGTCGGATAGGGTACTATACTACGATAATAATGTACAACACGTTGTGGCTGGTTTATACGTCTATTCAAAACTACTAACGTTTATACTACAAAACATAGGAAGTGACGTACTCTTACGTCACGCATACGTTCGCGTCATGTAACGGCACATGCATATGAGCGCAATTCCCGACATTCTGGGGCCGCAAAATGATAAATTATTAAAATTAATATCACTCAATTTCAACAAATCTTAGATATAGATTCTAAATTCTTTCTAAAATACATTTAAATAAAAAGTCATTGTTTTAAAATAACACAAATGTCTCTCAATTGATAATTCATATATCTTATAAATGTTCATAGTCTGTGTTCGTGAAATTTAATAATAACTGTACTCCTTCTCATTTCTCTTTAACGCTTTTCTACGTGTCGTAATCTATGAACGCTTCATGTGCGGCGCTTGATTGCAAAATTGCAATCTGTGCTTGATTTGTGGGTTGATATTCGGTTGAAGATCGGGTTGACTCGCTAGCACCGATATTTAGATTTGAATCTGGACTACTATCACATATACTAGTGTGATGTTTTCTTCTACATTTGAAACACCTGTAGTTTGATGGACAGTTAATGACTTGGTGGTGAATATTCCAGCAATTAAAACATAAATGCTTATTTCTTATAATGTCTTTTCTAGCTCTCACATCAGTTACGTTTGCACAGTTTTTGGTATTGTGACATTCGTTGCAAAATATACACTGTTCCTGGTCATCAAACGTTTTTCGTGCGGAATTCCATGTCACATGACTTCCGATTCCTGTTTTCTGTCTCGTGCCCGTGAAAAACGACGCTGTAGTTCTATAACATGTTAAATCATCTGTAGTCTGCCCGGCCTCCATGATATTCAGTTCACGGTATAACGCTCTTCGTGAAGTTTCTAAAAACCGCTTATCGCTGTCATTTTCTCGTGCTAAACTCTTGCAAATTTTTGCCGGAAGTTTTTCTATAATGACTGGTACTAAAAGGGTTCCATAAGTATTTTGAAATTGGCCTAGGGACTTCAATCCACGGATGTGAGCTTCTAATTTGTCGATATAATTTCTCATACTGTGTAGAGTATTGTTCGGGGCTGGCAGATTTAGTAACGCCTGGATATACGCATGAATGATTATATGAGACTGTCCGAACCTCTCCTTCAGTAAATCGACTGCTTGAGTGTAATTAGCATGCGTAAGTGCAAATCCTTGAATAACTTGAGCCGCACTGCATTCGAGTTGCGTCTTCAAATAATTAAATTTTTGTACTTCTGTTAGATTCGGGTTTTGATGACAGATGAATCAAAAGCATCCCAAAAACTTTGCCATTCGAGAATGTCATCACTAAATACAGGTAGCGATAATTTCGGCAGTCTCTGAGCGACGTATTTGAATGAATGTACTCGCTTTTGCAAAGAACTGTTACCATTATTCACGTTATTATTTTGACCAGGGAACCACTTCCGTCTTTGCTCTGGTTTTGCGGGTAAGTTGGTTCGCTATAATCATTCTCTTGTTCTTCAGTGTTGCTTTTTCTGTTTTCGCTATAAGCTCGAAGTTCTTTCACATTTATCTTCAACGTTAATCCATACTCTTCACTGCTTACTATTTCCTCCTCGATGTCGATTACTTCCGTTAGTTCTTAAATATTTTCGTTTAAGGATTTGATCGTCTCTGCTTTTCTGACAATGGCTTTGAGAATTGCGTAAAATTCTATTATCGATGAATTCCCTTTTCCCCATTCAATTCGTTCAAACTGAATTTCTACACATCTTCGTTGACCATCTCTCAATGATCGCAATTTATCTATCTTCATAATGTTTTCGTCACGGCACCAATGTCGGATAGGGTACTTTACTATGATAATAATGTACAACACGTTGTGGCTGGTTTATACGTCTATTCAAAACTATTAACGTTTATACTACAAAACATAGGAAGTGACGTACTCTAACGTCACGCATACGTTGGCGTCATTTAACACATATGAGCGCAATTCCCGACAGTTCCAGGTCAGTATTGTCAAACAATAACTGTGACTAAATATACGGGGTGACCGAACAAAAACTCTTCTGTAACAATAAACTTAGAAAATTTGGAAATTTTAAACCGTTTGAATAATAAACATATGTAATTTCATGTATAAAATCTGTTTAAGCGTCCTGTGAATTACCTCCTGTCTTGCTGAAGCATTTCTAGGATCTGCACGAGTCCTTTGCATTTCTTTTCTGGCTGAGAACTGAAATTATTTATGAAAGTTTATTGACTACATTAACAGTATCAAAAACTCAAGTTATATATCTAAGTGAAACCTAATGCTTGCTAATTAGCTGATGAATACTCTTTATAACAAGTGCTTTATTAAATAGAAGAAGTGGTCTGTAAAGAACGAGTGGTTTGTTAATTAGGAGTGGTTTGTACAGTAGGGCAGCTCTGTAAAGTTGGAGTGGTCTATTAAGTCAAAGTGGTTTAAAAGTAGCAGTGGTCTGTAAAGTCAGAGTAATCTGTTAACTATGAGTAACACAGGCATGGTCTAAAAGGTAGGAATGGTTTAAAAACTAAACGTGGCCTAAGAAGTAGGAGTGGCAAGTAAAGTAGGAGTTGTTTGAATAATTTTGTAGCGTTTCTTGAAAAAGGTATCGAGAATAATAGTCCATGTTAAAAGAAGTATGCACAAAAAATACAAATGACATGTAATCAAGTGCTCTATATCAATATTAAACATTTGTACAATTAATGAAAATTTGATATTAACTATTATGTAAACACTATCATACATTTCTTTAGGAACATCCTCATCAGTTTCCATTGCAGAAGGTTCTTTTACATAATCTGTGAAGAGTTTAGATATAAATTTTAGAGGAATATACACTATTAGTTACTTCCCTTTTACTCTGGTGTATTATTTGGACATCATATAGTTAGCTCCCCTTTTTCTTACTTACACCATTTGTAAAACAAATTTGGTCAATAATCATATTCGTAGTGTTTCCATCTTATTTACGTTGTAAGTAGCATTGATTTATTGTTCCATTCCATCACTTACCCTTTCGTACGTATATGTTTCAGATCTCCATCAGTCTAGATGTCATAGTTGATAAATAAAAGATATCAAGAAACAGTATATATAGTCCATACTCATTTATGATGGAAATGCATTGGATATAAACACTATCAGAAGCATATTACGTTATATCCGTCATATTTGGCCTTAAAATCTACCGTGCCTAAGTGTTGGGACATTATACAAAGATGCCGAAAGTTCAGTGCCCGATACATACATGTGAATACGAAACTGCTGACCTAGATGCGGCTATAGTGGCAACCTTAATTACTACACATGCCAAAGTTCATGATGCTCCTGTGAAGCCAGCTAAAGCTAAAAAGTCAAAAGACCATCAGTTACATCCGCTGGCACAAGCGAGGAATGTTCGTACTTTCTATTCAGATGGAAGGATTATGTGGAAGCTACCAAAATTAAAGGCAAGGAGTTAATTATTCAACTTCTTGAATGCTGCGATCGCACACTTCGTAGGGACCTAACGAGGACCGCAGGTTGATCTCTTACCAACGAGACAGAGGACAATGTTTTGAAAGCAATACAACAGCTCGCGGTTCAAGAGGAAAATACAATGGTTGCACGAGTGACACTTAATAATATGTCTCAAGACCGAGATGAACCAGTACGTGAATTTTGCGCTAGCGTGTGTAAATGTATATTAAAATGTGGAAATTATGATCGTGATGTCAACTATACCGATGCTATCCTACGCGATACACTCATCAACGGTTTCTATGACCAAGAGATCCAACTTGACCTGCTAGGTGCTGAGAATCAAGAAATGACTTTAGAGGAAGTTCTCAAGGTTGTTGAAGCCAAAGAATCTGGAAAACGCTCAGCCTCTAAGTAAATTGACTCTCAAGGTGCTGAATCTGCAAGCTCATATCGTCGTGAAAACATCTTGCACAACGAACAAAGAGTCAAGAACATCCAAAGAAATTCAATCAACGTGAATTGTGCTCTTATTGTGGCAAAAATAGACACGGTGTGCGAGCCCCAGCCCCAGAAAAAAAGAATGCACAGCTTATGGACAGACATGTTCGAAATGCAAATGCAAACGCCTTACCATTTTTCGTCGATGTGTAGATCCTCAGCGAAGAAACAATTTACCGAACATGAAGATGCCGTCTTTGATTCATTGTGCTCAGCCAATTCATTATACGACCGGAAAGGTCTGGTTCTAGACCACCATGTATACGATAACATCTCGGACAAATGGACAAAAACTAATCGCAGAAAGTGTACTGGATGACTACAAAACGTTTGGATGTGAATCAAACATCCCATCTAAACCTAAGAACACGATAGTATCCGCCATGGCAGACACTGGCTGCCAAAGTTACCTTGCAGGAATAAAAGTTGTGAATCGCTTGGGTATGACTGAAAATAATCTCATAACAGTGACAATGAAAATGCATGCTGTAAACAAAAGAGGCATAAGGATACTTGGTGCAGCAATCATCCGCTTCCCTGCTGAGTCGTCTAATGGAACTGTACTCCAGACTCGCCAAATCGTCTACATCACCAACAATTCAGACAAGATATTTCTCAGCAGGGAGGAATGCGCTGCATTGGGTATAATATCATTCCCAAAACTTGGTGAAACAATTACATGCTCTTCAACGGAGGCCCGAAACAACGCTGTCGAGGACAAGCTTTTATCAACAGACTGTGAAACAACCAGTCACAACACCAGAATCGCTTCATACCAGTTTTGATGCTCATTTGTGTGACTGTTTAAAACGACAACCCTCCACCTACCAACAAAGTTACCGTTTCCTGCAACAGAAGAACATGTAATGGACTTAAAACAGTCCCTCTTGAATAGGTACAAGTCAAATACATTTAATACTTGTGAGCACCAGACCTTACCGCTCATGACAGAACCACCTATGCAACTTATTATAGACCCTAATGCTAAGCCCGTGGCTTATCATACCCCTGTTCCAGTTCCACTCTATTGGCAGGAGGAGGTTAAAGCTGAACTTGATCAGGATGTGAGACTAAGTGTGACTGAACTAGTGCCCATAGGAGAACCAGTCACTTGGTGCCACCGCAAGGTAGTTTGTGCCAAGAAAAATGGAACACCTAGACGTACGGTAGACTATCAGGCCTTAAACGCCCATGCCGTCCGAGAAACACACCATTTTCAGGCTCCATTCCACTAAGCACGATCAGTTCCACAGGTACATTGTACCTCTGTGTCAAGCAGACAGGCATCTTACCACATTTATTACACCGTTAGGTCGATACCGATACCTTACTGCCCCGCAGGGATATGTTGCTACAGGCGATGGATACATTCGGCGCTTCGATGAGATTGTCAGTGACATCCCAAAGAAGACAAAATGTATAAATGACATTCTCCTGTAGGCTGACAATATTGAAGAAAGCTTTTTTCAAGCATGCAAATGGCTCGACATATGTAGACGAAATAGCGTAACGCTTAATCCTCATAAGTTTGTATTTGCCCAGGACAATGTGGAATTTGCTGGTTTTGAAATAACACCAAAAAGTGTTCGCTCATGTGCAAGATATATTCATGCGATTCTTGAATTCTCAACACCCAAGAACATAACTGAAGTACGATCATGGTTCGGTCTTATAACGTTCATTCTGACATATCGCATGTTATCATTCCGTCAGTTACTTAAACCAAGTACACCTTTTAAGTGGGACTCAACCCTCGATGACCTCTTTCAGGAGTCAAAATCTGTGATCATCAACGAGATTGAAAACGGTGTGCGAATATATGAACCCACTAAGTTGACCTGCCTAGCGACGGATTGGTCTAAAAATGGAATAGATTCTGGTTATTTCAAAAACACTGTGAATGTGCCCAAACTAGACCGTTTTGATGTAATTATGGGTGGAAAATCACTTTAGTTGGAAGCAGATTCACTAGTGCTACAGAATCGCGATATGCACCAGTCGAGGGCGAAGCTTTAGCTGTAGCTGATGCCCTTGAGAAAGCTCGATACTTGGATGTGATAACTTAGTGATAGTAGTGGATCATAAACCGTTGTTGAAACTATTTGGGGATAATTCCCTAGAAAATATCCCAAACGAACGTCTCCGCAACTTGAAGGAAAAGACGCTTCAATACAAGTTTAAGATGCTATATGTGCCAGGTGCCAAGAACCGAGCACCAGATGCCGTTTCGCGCTACCGACCGAAGCTGCAGAACCAATGGTACTCATTGATGACATCTCATCAGTATTCATAAACAATTAGTCTTACCTGTATTTATCAGCTGTTAATTCAATTGAAAACATGAAATGTGTAACATGGGACAAACTACGCACAGCTACATCGAGTGATGAACCTATGCACCAACTAGTGGAACTTATAGAAACGGGTGTCCAAGCCACTCGTACCGACTTCCCGCCTTCCCTACAAGATTTCTTCCCGTTTAGAGACCATTTGTCCACAGTTGACGGCGTCTCCAAAGACTGACTGGTGATTCCCCTTCCCTGCGACAGGATATACTTACCTCCTTTCATTCGGCTCACCAAGGTGTAACTTCAATGACATCTAGAGCTGAGCAGACTGTCTTCTTGTCAGGAATAACTGCTGACATCACAAGTATAAGGAATAATTGCTGACATTGTAATCGTACCTTCTCAGCCCAATCCTCCTTCCACTAGTTTATGCCCAAGACCCGCTTCAATGTTTATCCGCCACTCAAAGTTGGTGACTTCGTAAGAATACAAAACCAGACTGGTGGTCACCCTCTGAAGTTGGATAAAACAGGTCAGATCATTGAAATCCATCAATTTGACCAATATCCCGTACGAACTGATGGTTCTGGGCGAATGACGCTACACAACAGGAAGTTCCTCCGTCGTTATACACCCGTGTACAAACCCCAAGCACGTCAAACTATTGCGACTGATTTACAGAGTTTGTCAAAATAGAGAGAAATAAGAATCCCTAAAGAAAGCCCAACAAAATTAAAAAATGTTGCAGGCTCGGTTTGATTGAGCCTGTTCATGGACGGTACTGTAAAGTGCAAACTACTGTCAACGTGCAATAACTACACATGCACGTGCAGTTAGCCATTGTTCACAGGGATTCACCAGTGACTCAGAAGGGGATAGTGGAATATACACTATTAGATACTTTCCTTTTACTCTGGTGCATTATTTGGACATTATATAGTTAGCTCCCCTTTTTCTTACTTACACCATTTGTAATACAAATTTGGTCAATAATCATATTCGTGTAAAAATCTAGAAACAAAGTGATCCCTCGGAAGCATTAATCACAACAAAATTACATAAGAATTGCAGACTCGGTTTGATTGAGTCTGTACATGAGGGATAATGAATAAGTGCAACATCCCTCACGCCCCCTAGCACCGGCTTGAGCGGTACTCAATTCTCAGTAGCATTGTCTCCATCTTAATTGCGTCTAATCTGTATTAATTGAGCCTGTTCATGGACGGTACTGTAAAGTGCAAACTACTGTCAACGTGCAATAACTACCGTCCAAGTGCAAAAACTCCTTTACGTCAGACAACTCTCATACAGACACGGTTGATACCCGGAACCACTTCCGGTAATTTAGACACCGACATGAGTACCACTAGAACGGACACCTCACCAATTCACAGTAGTGAACTTACAAGTAACACGCCTGTCGATTCCCCAGACACGATGTGTAATAGCCCAGATCGCAAACCGGTCCCTTCTACTCCAGATGCCATGCCCACATAACCTACACATCAGCCTACATCAACCTTTCAAAAACAACCAGTCCAACCAACTGTTACCACACCTATGACTCTACGACGTCCCAAGCGACCGAGTGTGAAACCAGGATGGTAACAGGATTATGTGCAGTTGATAACGGGGCAAAATAATCCCCCGGCTGGAGAGCAGTCTAATCCTGAGAAGGTCGACCCATCATAAGTGTTCATTAAAATTTGCTGAAAATAAGTGAGTGATTACTTAAGTGCTTGATTTTAACCTAAATTCAGTTACAATGTTGATTTCATTTATTTGTTGACAAATCAGTTAGTTGCAAGTAGCAATTTAATTTGTTCTATCTATCGATCACTGGTTTACTAGTGTAAAGAACATTATAATCTAATGGCAGATTAGCTGCATTTCGAAGAATTTATATTTTACTAGCCATTGTTCACAGGGATTCACCAGTGACTCAGAAGGGGATAGTGGAATATACACTATTAGATACTTTCCTTTTACTCTGGTGCATTATTTGGACATTATATAGTTAGCTCCCCTTTTTCTTACTTACACCATTTGTAATACAAATTTGGTCAATAATCATATTCGTGTAAAAATCTAGAAACAAAGTGATCCCTCGGAAGCATTAATCACAACAAAATTACATAAGAATTGCAGACTCGGTTTGATTGAGTCTGTACATGAGGGATAATGAATAAGTGCAACATCCCTCACGCCCCCTAGCACCGGCTTGAGCGGTACTCAATTCTCAGTAGCATTGTCTCCATCTTAATTGCGTCTAATCTGTATTAATTCATAAGCTGAATATACATCAATGATTATTGTTCCATTCCATCACTTACCCTTTGTATGTATATGTTTCAGATCTCCATCATTCTAGATGTCATAGTTGATAAATAAAAGATATAGTCTGATTTTATTGACCTGTCAAATATGAATACATTAAAGCACTCATTTAAATATTCGATCCCACTTCGGTTTTGTCCGTTTATTTTACGAGAATTAATATGGAGCATATGACTGACGTTTGGAAAACTCCCACAAGCTTAATATAGGTTCTCGTAACATCCGCAATAGCACAGTTGGTTAAGTGATTACCTAATGTATGAGAGTTCCGAGGTTCGATCCCTTCTTTTGACATTCTTTTAAGGCTTATTCTTTCTTTATATTTAAGTATATTTTAATAAAAATTGTCAAGCGTTTGCAAAATTGTCTACATGGATATTAAACAACTAAAAAACATTGAATTGCCACGTTTTGTATTGTATTTTACGGCACTGAAAAGACATTTATTGATTTTAATTCGAAAGAATTTTGATTACTAATTCTTAAACAATCTTATATACAAAAGTATAGTATTTACAAAACAATCGCTAAAAAATAGTTATAAATAAGAAAATAAATGGACATACGCTGTTTCGATCTTACAACACGTAGGGAATTTAGATATAATATGCCCGTAATTTACTCTATTTCGCTATAACGGTCAGTATAACTAATTCATAGAAACAAGATTAATTTAACCACATCTTACTGCGTACATCTCACGGAATTTACCGAACATTTATCGAATATTGATATATTCTGTGCATTGACTTTATAATCAGTATGGAATTGACAGGTAAATAAAATCAAACAATATTAAGAAACAGTATATATATAGTCCATACTCATTTAGATTTACCTTGCATGTCTTTTAGTGTAGGCATGTTAATATCTCCTCGATACAGATCATCTATGTGTGCTGAGTGCCAAAGTCCGCACTGAAACATTATCATAAGAGATATAATTTCTATTCCTGTACATGCATGTCTGTCATTCACAACCGACTTTTCCTAAGAAAGGATTTACAAAACAACACATATATAATTAATTGAAAATAATTTATTATCACTCACAATGGCTTTTATTGTTCTCATGTGCATTGTTAAAGTAACTAAAATACCTGAAATCCTGTGAATGAGGCCCCTCGAGAGAGCTGTACAATAAACACAACATGGATAGGAGCTCTTAGTTCTTCTCGCATCTTTTCAAATTCATCCATGACGCAGTAACGAGCACATGCAATCAGATTGGCGTTCTTATCACCAGAGTCACACTGTATCACCATCAGACTCGGGTCTTTTCCTGTACCTTGAATGTGCTGTCTGTAATATCAAATGTCATTTCTAGTTACAATGTGAGTTTAGATAAAAACCTGCATCACTTATTACCAATTGAATCCACAGCAAAATGTATTAAAAGGGCAATGACATAACTGTGATGGAGTCGTATAACATTGTTTTTTTTTGAAATTGTCCATCTTCCAATCTGGACAAAACCATTTATCAGTGTAAGGAAATATTTCAAAATATGTTCTGACTGAAAACCATGATCAAAGGGCTAAGTGCATAAAGACATCAACCTAAGGATTTTACAGTGTACTTACAAGCTTGAAGATCTTTCCACAGCTATAATCATATTGCAATTTTGAGAAGATATAAACATATTGCAATTCCTTAACAGAAATTAACTAATGTGATAATTTAAGCCCTTAAACTTTTCCAATATACCATAATATAATTGTCAGTCTTTTAAAAATAAAGTTGAAAACTTTAAATGTTCACTACTTAACTAACTAATTAAACTTACAAAATCGTGTTTCTCAATTGTTGTTCAGTATCAACAGCTGGTAAAGTTTCTAGCAGGAGTATTTTATCAACATCTATTCCAGTGGCTTTACTGATTTCTCTTTTGTGTACACCTGTCATCAGTTTGGAATGGGTTGTTATCTGTGGAATCAATTGTTACATTGACCTTAGCTTGTAATGAATGTGCGAAATAAGTACACGGGGGAATCACGAGACTTTGTTTAATAATACAAACGAGTAAGGACGACTTATGAGCCTCGGTAAGCTCATTATTGTTATATATTGAGATGAGAAACGTTTCTTAAATCTTAACTAGACGTAACATATATCATATGCACGGTAACTTTCTTCAAATATAAATACCAAGTGTATTGTCCTATGTAGAACATTGTTTGAATTGTATAAAAAAATTACAGATGCAGCTTTATCGCACACCCTTGCCGATTTTGCGACTCCGTAAATATGGTATTGCACGGCCGTGCATATATTTTGACGTGACGTCATTAGCGTTATACAAACACAATGTAAGAGCGCTAAATGTTAACGTTTTACTTTAAGCGCGTCAATGAAAAATGACTTATTTTATTATAAACTGTCTTTATTTTGGGCATGTGATAAATAGAATATTAAATTCGTGTAAGTTCATTTAATATACTGAATTTATTGCACTCGTTAAATAAAATAATATTATACTCGCGAGAGGCTCGCATAATATAATTTTATTCAACTCGTGCAATAAATTAAGTTTTGAACTTACACTCATTCAATATCGTCAAACGAGACGGTATACATTGTAATTACATATGTATGTACTAAAATGAATGAAAATAAGCTTTCTTCCTTCACAAAAACAAAATCAAGCATAATATTGACATCTTTTATCGTAGATGTCCTTATAAAATCTTGCTGAAGATCTGTAGAGTAAAAAAAGTTCTTGGCAGATATAAAGTAAGTAAAACGAGCAATTTCTTCACACGAAAACAAAAAAGTTTCACGCATGGTTTCTAATATTAACATATACTTTGAAAGGAAATACATGTGTATTTCTTCAGAGTTAACTTGTTTTAATTCATGATCAAATATTTCACTTTTGTTTCGAAATAACGAATGCTTTGTCATTTTTTATAGTACGTATATATAGTTATGTGTACATGTTTTAGGACGCCATTGTCGCGAAATATGCGATACATTCCATAGATTTATCTCCTTCATTTCTACGTTAAGTTTACGCTACAAACAATCTATCTTAGTCCATAAGCTTTTAAATTAACAATTAGTAAAAACAATATAACAGAAAGGTGTGTAAAATTCTGGAAAGAGAGGTGTCTTTCGAAAGCATTGCTCACGACAAAATGCATGGGAATTTCAATGAAACCGGAAAACAAGGTATACGAACATGCATTTTCCTTGTTGATCTGTTGGGGGGTGGCTGGAAGTACTGAAAATTGTTTTCTTGACAAATAACAGTCAATGAAGGCATAATGTGTTCTATTTTTCCTGTTTCTGTAAAATAATGAAGTTGATGGGGTTGTTGTTGAGTGTTATATTCATAAAATAATGTTAAATATTTAATTTATTTTGTTTTCAGAATGGTATTCTATTACATGTGCATATAGTGCGAAAAACGGGAAAAGGTCTGCCCGGGTTATCAGATAAAGCGACACTGGTAATTTCCGGGGCAAGTGCTGCAGAAAACTGTTTTACAGCAAAACCAACATAACCCGACATAGATATTAAAAAAAATTACATTATCTATCCTTATGATAACTAAGACATATATTTAAGATTGAATGACGTTTAGCGTATGATTTGTCTGCATTTATCACCATCGACATAACAGTAAACATGTTCCTTTAAGAGGCATAAAATTGTTTCGACAAAATAACAGAATAGAATTGACATTTTTTTCTTGTCTTTTAGTAATAGCAGTCAAATACAGCTGATTACTTAAAATGATTCTAAAATAAGTTTTATAGATATGTATAAAATTATGCAGGTGTAATAAACGCAGAAAGAAAAGGAGTTCACTAAGAATTTACAAGGGTCGGCAGCATAAACTAGTGTAGCCTGCAACATGAAAATTCACCGGAAGAAACAATTTGAAGATCATGCGGTTATACAAACTACACCTGCCTTTTTTGGAAGAGGTTCACGCAAAGACCTGTAGTTTTTCTCCCCTCTGTGTATTTTACTGCTATTTTTAAAGACAAAACAAGTCTATTCTAAATAATCTGTCATTTTAAGCTTCCATGAGGTACCCTTTTACTTCATTGTTGACGACTATGAATGCAGACAGCATTTGCTATACGTCATTCATTTTATTATATGTCTTAGTTAACAAACGAATAAATGATTTCAAATATCTGTGCCAGTGGTTATGTTGGCTGCTCTGTAAAACAGTTTCCGTAGCACTTGCATAAGGTGGGGTGGGAACGGAGGCATAACATTGTGGTTTCGCTCAAGCGCAAAAACTCAGACAGACTTTCAACTCTTTTCCACATATTTTACACATGTAATGGCAGTCTAACAATATAAAATACGTTACGTATATTCAAGGTATTTAAAACTCAATAACAACCCCAGCAACTTCGTTATTTTAAAGAAACAGAAATAGAACACATTATACCTTCACAGTTATTTGTCAAGCAAACAATTTTAAATAGTTCAAGCTTCCCATGTCATTTTTCGATTTCGTGAATTACACGCCTTTCTGTTATATTGCTTTTACTTCTAATAAATTGGACAACAAAGTCTTATAGTAAAGGACTAAGTCAAATATTTTGCATTCGTTCAGTCGAAACGAAAGCAAAATATGTGATCATGAATCAAAACAAGGTGTTTTTAACTCTTTACAAATACACATTTATTTGTAAATATTGGAAACAGTGCACGAAACTTACTATTTAGTTTTCGTGTGACTTACTATCCAGAAATTGCTCGTTTTACTTACTTTACATCTGCAAAGAAACTTTTTTACTCTACAGATTTTTCACCAAGATTTTATATGGACTTATACGATACAAGATATTAATATTATGCTTAGTTTTGTTCTTTTAAAGAAGGAACAAGCTAATTTTAATCAGTTTGGTACAAAATTATACCGTTTCGTGTGACTTACTTAAGCTGCACACAATTCAAACAAAGTTCTCGAAAACCATAAAACGTACGACAAAGCATTTTGTATTTACGAGTATAGTATATTTAAAAAAAGCTACCGTGCATATGATAGGCTTGGTCTAGTTTAGATTCAAGAAACTTTTCTCACCTAAATTTATACAAATAATGAACCTACCCAGGCTTAGAAGTCGCCATTACTCGTTTGCAGAGTCACGTGATCTCCCGTGAAGTAATAATATCAATGTTTTATCTTTGTATGTACTTTATACTCTTTATTGATTTGATTATCATTCTTATTTTATCAAGAAAGCTCGTACTTCATCATTCAAATCATTAAGACCAATATCTGCACTCAATGATAATGAAAGGAAGGCTATAAATCTATAGACACAATATACTCGTATATTTAGTCACCATAAATGTAAAAACAAATGTTTTCCTCTGAAACAGGGCAACCTGTGTTTTAGGTTGTGTTTTAATGATGGATTTACAATATGTTAGATGCTTGTAATGTGAAAAAAGCAGAGATAAATGTGAAATAATTTGTCATAAAACTTACCATGTGGTATGTTGTCTTCCGTACAAAAACTTAAACTTAAGTCTTTACTCTACCTTTACTTAGGCAAAGAGCAAAAATTAATTCAGCTATGTTGCAAACGAAAAGCAACTTCAGAAACTGAGATAAATATGAAACATTTTTACGGTTTAGTTTATACAAATTTATTTCAGTTCGATTGTGTTGGAAGCTATTATGGTTTGATTAGCCTTTAAACAAAAGGGAGTCACATGGTACTGTTATTTGTTTCTTTTTAAAATAAAAAATAAATGCATCTTCATAAAAATCTAAATTCTGAGATTGATGTTAAATTTTACCTGTGCAAATAATTGCCTGTTTTCCTGTTGTACTGTTTTGACATTCAAATATTGTAGAAGGTTGTCATGTGACTGTTTATTAAAGTACCATCCTTTCAACAACTCCTTTTCCTTGTTTGACAAGCTACTATGTTCCAATCTGATCAGGGATTCTGGTGTAGCACACCATAGTAACACTGCCTTAGATTCTTGTAAAACCTTTAATTAATTACATAACACATGGTTTAAGGAAAACTTTACAAAAATCTATTTTACATTAAAATTTACCTTTAACAGGTTGATATCATTTTTTTCTTTCTTTAAGCCTAAAGAAACACATGTCCAAATCTTAGAACTACTATTACTGTAAGAATTTTAATATTGATTCAAATAAATTTCATTTACATAAGAAACATGTACTGTAAAACTTTCAATCAATTATACATTTACTGAAAGAAACAAGTTTAGCAAGTTCTGTAGGGGTACATATAGATTTAGGGACAATGTATGTATAAATGTTTTATGCGGTTATAATTTTTAGCTTGAACTATACCATAGATTCCCTGTACAGTTTTACGCATCTGTGGTTATGATACGTCAAAACGCGTAGTAACTAATAAACCAGGGAGAGCACGTGCAGCACGAAATATGTCATGTATAAAAAATCCAAACGTAATACAGCCTTGCCAATCTTATACCATAAACAAATTAACCACATTTTATTTTGGAAATTATTCAATGGGACGTGCTCCAGGAATAACGTTACCACGATGTCATGTGACTATTGGCATGCTAAATGCTGGTATGACCTCGCCTGAAGTTGCACGACAATTTCACGTAAGCGAATCGACTATTAGTCGTCTAAAACTAGATATCAGCTAACAGGGGATGTAAAAAATATGCCACGTTCGGGTAGCCCACAAAAACAACGTTGGCAGAAGACCGTTAAATTGTTTTGACGTCACGGCGAAATCGATTTATGTCCAGTCGCAGGTTGGCTTATCACCTCAGAAATTCTACTGGTACTAGAATTTGTGACAGGACAGTGCGCAATAGACTTCACGCTGCCAGACTCCATGGACGTCGACCTCATGTGGGGATACCGTTAACACCACGTTATCGACAGGATCGCGTCGCATGGGCTGAAATCCACCAAAGATGGAACCGTGCACAGTGGAATGATGTTCTTTTTACCGACGAGTCAAGATTTAATCTTTTGCTGACGGAAGGTTACGTGTATTGCGGCGGAAGGGCGAGAGATTTGAACCGGAAAACGTCATTCAACGCGATCGTTACGGAGAAGGCAGTGTGATATGGGCGGGAATTTGTCATCGTGGTAAAACTGAATTGATTACAGTAGCTGGAAACCTTACTGCAGTGCGATATTGTGACGAGATAGTGGAGCCAGTTGTTGTCCCGTTTCTGTTACAACATGCACGAATTTTGCAGCAGATAAACGCCCGGCCACACATTGCAAGGTACACACAGAATGTTCTTAGGCGTAACAACATTGCTGTTCCAATTGAACACATGTGGGACCATTTTGGGCGTAAGGTTAGAGAACGTAATGACGTCATCACCGTTCGTGATCTTGAGCGGGCTTTGAATTGGCGCAGAATTCCTATACATGTTGTTTGAAAACTTATCAACAGCATGAGACGAAGATGTGCTGCTGTATTTGCTGTTAACGGAGGACATACTCGATATTAACACTTTTGTGAGTTGCCCCGTACATCCCTACCATTTTCGGTTGACAGAATCAAGAGAATTCAATATCTATTTTCGATTTACTAGTTGGTTTGCAAATGGAATTAAAAGCTTGAAAATGTATGTCATTGAGTTTTTGTTCAATGAAATATAAACATATCAAAATATTATATTAATACGAACTTGCTAAACATTTTTCTTTCGGTATACATACATTACATATGGTTAACAAGTAAAACATTATGCATGTTTTAAGAAGAGTCTATTCTACATCAAAAATTACTTGTAACAGGTTGATATTTTTGTTTTTAATACATAAATTGTGATAACACAAAAATAAGAAAAAATAAATAAAAAACAAACAAACATGGTTGCAGTTGATTAAGAATGCCATACAACACCTATCAGTAGGAAAACAAACAGATTTATTTTTTGTTTCTATAAAATTAAACATCGCCATAATTGCATAAGTGTCTAGAAATTTGGGGGTCAAGGTCATATTTAAGTTTTTGAAATGATAGACAATGTACAGATTGTCTAATTTTCAGATACAAAGCTCTTAGTATAATTATTGATTCGAAATGTAAGTATTCTTTCATAAAAATTTTGGTATTTACTGTACTACATATATAGCTGTCTACAGCTACAGTAATTTTTCATTAATACTGTCTTTTCCATTAAGCAATACCTATTGCTGAAAAAAAATTATGATTAAAAAATCATCCTTATATATAAGGTGTGTGAATCATAATGTCCTTATAATGTGCTCAAAATATTTTATAAATATCCCTGCAAAGCCAAACATCACTCTTGCTAGAGGACATGACCTCGAATTATTTCATAATATTCTCTCTTTTGCTAGAGGTCATGGCCTTTAGACAAACTCGTAGGTATTAAATGTTTTAGGACGAATCGCAAAACATCTACAAATGTATACCAAAATACCTGACAATATGAGATGTGTCCTTTTCATGGCCAGACTTTTTTTTATACCAAATTGAATTGATTTGAAGAAAATCCAATTTTGACCCGAAAGCTTGAATAATGTTAATAGAGGTTCACTAGACAATGTTTCATGCTAAGTATCTAAGCTCTAGCCCTTGTAGTTTAATCGGAAAGATTTTTTTCCACTATATAAATATATAGAAAATACATATTACCCTTGGGGTGAGGCAAATTTTGACCCGACGGCTATAATTTGAAAACGTCGAAGAAGAAGTCTGCAAGACAATGCCTTGTGCAATATATACATGATCTATGCCTTTTAGTTCTTGAGGAGAAAGTTTTTTAACAATTATTTCTATTATTTCTTTCAACCAGATATTTGCAGGGAATCAAATACTTTCAACACTTTGGACTCCATTCACTCAAGTAAAAATTCTGGCAATTTTGGTTGAACCTGCGGTTTGTTAGATGATTTTTTAAGATAACTATATAATCTATTAATCAAACACACACACGCACACGCGCGCGCGCACACATACACACACACACACACACACACACACACGTAAATTGTTATATGTCTCCGCATAAAAACATCCATGTCTTCAAGTCTTGTGAAGATTTTCAACATTGATTCAAATAAAATTACATTCACATTAGAAATATCTTTAATTCAAAATAACCATCAACGTTAGTTAGATTCTGAATAAATTGTCTGTGATATGATCATCATTAAACGTAAGTGATTGTTTTAACTAAAACATGTGATTAAAGTGACTAAAAGACATCATCTACTTGTACCTGTGTATCCCTGTCTGTCTCATTCTCTATCTCTGTATGTTTGTTCCAAACATCTAGAACAATAGCTGAACATGTATCGTTATGGTAACCAATAAACACATCACCTACTTTTGTGGCTGTTGTTTTACTTCTGTAATATAAACATACAACAAGAGCGATTAGTGATTACAGGTGTCGCCCAATGATAGACATAACGGGGCAAAAAGCCATGCATTCTAAAAACCTGTGTTATATGCGCAAGAAATTGAGCTACCGATCAATCCTGTCAAATTTTATTGCAATTGCATTAGTGGAATAATAGGAATAGTCCAGACAAATTTTAAAATTAAAAACATTTAAGGGCCGAAACTCTGTCAAAATCAATGAACCAAAAAGTGTTGATGAGATGCACAACCAAACATGGTATTGATCATTCCGCTAAAGTTTCGATGAAATTACATCAGTAGCAGTAGTTCAGACAAACCTATGAGGCTGGCAACACAAACAAAGCTACTTTATTATTCAAAAGCAATAACTCAACTAAAAATCATTCAAGTCAAAAACTTGTGTCAAATAAATAAGTACTTGACCTACCAATTAATCCTGTAAAGATTCATTGAAATTACATTAGTGGTATTAAAGGAATAGTCCGGACAAACTTTATTATCACCCTTTTAATTCAAGGGCCATAACTCAGCCAAAAATCATTTAAGCAAATAACCTGTGTAATATGTGCCAGTTCTTGACCTACCAATCAATCCTGTAAATTTCAATAAAAGTGCATTAGTGGTAAAAGAGGTGTAGTCCGGACACATTTTTAAAATGAAAATAATTAAAGGGTCATAACTCCGACAAAAATCATTGAAAAATATAAAGCTGATGATCTGCTCAAGAAGACTTGGTAATTATTATTCCTGTAAAGTTTGGATGAAATTGTATCAGTAGTTTTTAGAAGTAGTACTGACAACTTTTTGTGTATCTGGCAAAACACAAAAAAAACCTTTTTATTCAAGGACCATAACTCGGCCAAAAATCACTTTGCCAAAAAACCCGTATTATATGCGCAAGAACTTGAGCTACAGATCAATCCTGTAAAGTTTCATTTAAATTGCATGAGTGATGTAAGAGGAGTAGTCCGGACAAACTTTAAAATTAAAATCATTTAAGGGCCTTTATCCCTTTTAAGGGCCAAAAATCATTGAACCAGAAAATGCAGACGATATCCACAACAAGACTTGATATTGATCCTTTCTGTAAAGTTTTGATGAAATTGCAACAGTAGTTGCTGAGGGGAGTAGTCCGGACAAGTGTTGTCACGGACGGACAGACAGACAGACAGACAGACAGACAGACGATGAAAAAGTGATCCCTCCGTGGAGGCGACACAAAAACTATACTGTTGTTAACAAGTTTGTCAAAGTATGTTCTATTTTGATAGCCAAGATTATCCCCTGCTTCAGGAATTGAATTAACAATACAATAATAGTTATGACTATTTTAAGTCCGCACCTATAATGTGAGAAGTCTGGCTTAAAACGAAAGGTATCGGTAGGACAGCTTGCTCGCCTTTTGTCAGTGAGTGATAGAAAAAACAAAATCCTGTACAATGTAAAATTTTGTAAGTTAAAAAATTCTTTTAAAATCTATGTAAGAGTTATAGTTCTTGGAGCTCAAATCATGCTCTTAAATAAGTGTGTAAAATTTCAATCCATTGCCTTCAGTAATTTTGGAAGTACCAACTTGTACCAAAGTGTGACACCAACGCAAATGCCAAGGTGAATACAATGACTTTCCCTTTGTTTTAAATAATCGAGCTAAAAATATATTAAACAAGATCAACAAGGAAAGGCGGCGTTCAATGAACGCAAAAAAAGTATACTGTTCCAATTTATAGTTCATCAGTATTGTTTATACAAAAAAGTATACTGTTCCAATTTATAGTTCATCAGTATTGTTTATAGAGTACCTGTTAATTCTTAGTTTAAAAATTGCACAAGCTTGCAATATGTTTATAATATGATATATATTTATCTTGCAGAACATTTCATTCTTTTTACTTTTTCTCATTTTAACGAGTTAACTATGTTGTACAGTCCCATCTCCAGAAGGTATGGCCAGAAATATTTATTTTATGGCATAACATTCTGATATAACATGAAATACTAATGAAATACTGAATACTGTAAATAGTAGTTAAATACATCTTTTACATCCACCATACTTACCTATGTGCATAACCAACATTTCTCTGTTTGACAAACTCCTTTGCCCAGTTCTCCAACTTGTCTACAACGTGTTGTTGTTCTGGTGATAACATGGTGTTGATGGTAAAACAATGTTTCTCTAGAAAGTTGATTAGAGGTATAGGAAACTTTTTGTACACTGTCTGCTTCTCATTTGCCACTATCATTCTGAAAAACAAGAATTAGCTTACATTTCGATATCGGAAATAAGGGACACAGGGACAAAAAGACACGGACGACAACAATAAGATTAACACTATTATTAATTATCGTCTTAGGTCAGGACTACTCTTCTGTTACATCTAGAATAATTTATGGATCAGATAAGTTAAAAGACGTGATATGGTACGAATTCGGTGGTAGGAATTACATTAAATAAAGAATTATATCTTGTATCTTCAAGATTTCTAGAAAAAGTGAATGCGGATATTTCATGTAAACTCATAGATGCCATCATGAAGTTATTAAAATTCTTATCAGTATTATCAACAAGAACTTGAAGTGTATACACTTATATTTATCGCCAACTGAGAAACGGCATTTATTCTTGGATAAAATGACAGTAAAAATGACGTGAAATATCATTTATATGAAAATTTGTTTTTATAATATAATGATAATTCACCCTTGAAAGTATTTGAATTCATGTACGGGTAGAATTAAAATCTAGAAGAACTACAACAAAATTACATGAAAATTGCAGGCTCGGTTTGATTGAGTCTGTACATGAGGTATAATAAAAAAGTGCAACATCCCTCACGTCTGCTTGAGCTGTACTCAATTTTTAACACTTAAAAGTGCTGGAATGATTCCGAAGGATCAGAAAAATATGACAACACTGAAGTGAACATTTTAAAAAATCATACTGGTGGAAATATGAGAATTAAGTTAAAATTCGATAAATCATACTGGTATGAAGGAACTTATGAAAGTTCTTTGGAATTAAGTGAAAATATATACCGGAAAAAATACTGGAGCATTCATGCATGTGGAAATTAGGGTTTGACAGTTCATAATGGATAAAATACCGGAGAATTAAAATGGCAATTAATTATTAACATTTGGAATATAGTGTAATGTGAATACTTGTAAACATAACATACATGTCACACTAAATTGCGCTTTCAGTGCGTTTGCACGGCTTTGTTAAATTTAAAAAATGCGACATATTTGATGACATGGGGACTTCACGGCGTCCTCACGGCGATCATAGCGATGCTTCGGAGTCTCGACAGATTTAAAGTGGCGATTGTTTGCGTTCGGAATGCGCTTCTACTGCGTTCTTTGCGCTTCCACTGCGCTTTTACGACGCTCACGCGGCGCTCTCGCAATGCTCACACTGCGTTGAAATCGAAAAGCTTCGTCAAAGCTAGAGACCTCGCACAAACTCCATACAAGCGCCGTGGATGATAACCATCGCGTTCATCCGATGTTCCTATTACGCTTTCACTGCGCTCATGTTGCGATATAGGAGATGCTACTGAGCTGCTACGGCGTCCTTACTGCGATCCCACTGCGCTTTTGTCAGAATGCCGAGTGACGGTGTTTGTATTGAGCATGCTCAAAATGCGCGCCGTCAGTTTGCGTTCTTTGCGATACCACTACGATGCTGAGGCGATGTTGCGATCTTACTTCGCTCATCGCGGCGTTCTGAATTTTCTTTGGACACCGTGAGAACGCCACCCTAGTGTGACAGGTGTTTAAGATTATTTTACCAACGTTATTACACCATGTGTTACACAAATATCACATTAGGCATTTACAATGTATGAGTAGACCATTAAAAATTGATGTCATAAAAATCAATCGAAATCGTTGGTGCTTGATTAATTTTCGGATACGAGGTTCATTTTCGGACGCAAGATGATGGTGTCTGATCGCTACAGTATGCTTTAATTCCAGGCCTAATACGTACCAGAATAGTGCTTGGACATTTGCATCAAACCATTAATTGAATATTTATAAATATCTAAATTTATAGAATCGTACCTGGTTACTTCTGAAGGATGTTCAGTACTTTTATTACCATCATATGTTGTCGATTGTGACATTACTGAGGCCTACAATAGAAAATTTAAAGCTGAATATGATAAAAAAAATCTGCAAAAGAAATATTTCCTGTAACGTGATTTGAAAGTGTGAAGCCTATCAATATTTTTTTCAAATACAGACAAGCAGAATCGCTAAAGAAATCCCACAAAAACCATAGCTTTCGCAGAAGCGGTGGATCAATCGCAGCGGCGGTGGAGTGTTCGTTGCAGAAGCGGTGGATAAAAAATGCCGTTTTCTCTTGTCGGAAAGTTTGTGACTGAATTTTACTTTATATTTTGAGGTTAAACCTAATGAGACGTGAGCTCACATATGTACTTTTCCCAATTAAAAAACGCATACGGTGCAGTTCATTGCCATTAATGCAAACACATCTGTACAGTTTGACAAGGGGACGCCACTTATGTCAAATTTTGGTTAAAACACGTACAAATGTGTGCACAAAGACCCCCAAGTACACGGCATCGCATCGTATGAATGATACTTGTACACATCAACCATATTTTGGAACTTTTGGAAACTGTTTTTACATGTTTATATAAAAAAATAAACACCAATTAAACACGTTTCACCGATGTCAAACTAAGAAAAGGGTTGTACTCAATTGAAAAGTGCGTTATGTCAAGTTAAACCCATTAATGATATCGGGCCGACCGCACTGTATTACAATCGAATCCACCGCCTTCTGCGTTGTGATCATATTTTGTCAATTTTTTATAACATGGCAATAACAATTTACAAAAATTAAAAACTATGGTTATTTTGTGCAAGTATCATACATGCGATGTGATGCTGGTGTAGTAGAGGTAGTTTTGCACACATTTATCTTGTATTTGTTTTCACCACAATTTTGGCAGTCCTTGACAACAGTTTCTGTACAGTAGTGTTTACAAAAATAGCAATAAATTGCACCGTGTGCGTGTAAAGGTTGAAAGAGTACATATGTCGGCTCCAGTCTCACTAGGTGTTTCCAAACATCAAAACAAAAGTAGAAAATCAGTCATAAAATTATCGACAACAGCAAACGGCCACTTTTTGTCCAATGCTTTTGCGACGAATACTACACCTCCGTTGTGATGGACCCGCTTCTGCAAAAGCTGCGTATGGTCCCCAAGTAAAAGAATGCGTGTGCCCTAACCCTTCACGAAAAAAACAATGGGCGGAACTCCATAAAATGGAATCTAGAAAAGGGGTCTGGGGTTATAAAGCAAATACATCTTTTTTTTTTTCATTACATCAGTTTTGAACTGAATGTTTTATTAAAATAAGGCCATTAAGAGTTAACAAAACTATATAATTATTGAACATGTAATTATTTGAACTGTATGTGGTAAAATAAGCACGAATCTGTAGTTGATGGTTTTGGTAAAATTAAATTATTTTTTCTAGTAGCATTTCAATGTTATCATATTTAATTCTAAAACTCAAAAATGTCATTTTTATATGACTTTAAAATGAAAACATGTGACCTATGGATTAAATAGAAAAATAAATGGCGAAATGAAGATAGAAAACAAAGTATAAGTTGAAATGGTCTTACTTGGTAAGATCTAGCATCAGTAATTATTCGGTCTGGTAGAGTGCTTTTCTTCAAGGCTGCAGTTTGGCTTGTCAGCATAAGCAATTCTTGATTAAGTATCTTCATTTCAGACGATATTTTCTTCATTGCAATTAAAAGTTTGCATCTTTGATTTATTTCCATTTTCTGGTATAAATCGCTCGCATTGTCCTTTACTTTATCCAAAAGTGATGCATTTTTTGCCAATAAAGATCGATGTTCACTAACATTTTCTTCGGAAGATATTCTTAATTCCTCAAGTTTTATATTTTCTGTGCAAGACAGTTTCATATCAAGGTCATTCTGCTCCTTTCGCAAACGAGTAACAGTCCTTTGCTTTTCTTCTTCTATAAGTGATGATATGTCTTTAAGGTACTTATCAAATGTTGCAGTACATTTTTGTTGTTCTTCTTCAAAATGTAACCTCCTACTTTGACTTGATTGCTCAATGGATTTTTGAGCTTGTTTTTCTTTCGTTTCGACATCTTTGACGCCATCCTCAAGTGTATTTTGAACCTTTTTCACCGCATTAGAAATAAGGTCTATATCTTTAAGAACTGCTTTCAGTTCGTTACTTTCTTCTATTCTAGTAGCCATGGTTGAAATATGGTTGAAGTTATCGCATGTTGTATGATTTGTTTTCCTGCAATCCGAGCAGGCAAACAGTTCACATTTGGGGCAGTAAAACCTGATGTGCTTTTGATGAATGGGGCATTGCTCAAAACAAAACTCTTGTGGCATCGCCACCCTGTCGAGCATGTTGTGTTGTGGATTTTGTCGTTTGTGATATTTTACGCATGATTGGCACATATACTCCAAACACTCATTACAAAATCCTTGTGCATCTGCCGTTTCACCGAATTCGTAGCATTGTTCGCAGTGCATTTCTTGACATTCGTCTGAATATTGTACAATGTCATCTCCAACAAGAGATGCCATTGTTTTATTTACTGAAATTTGTTGAAATTGTAGAAAAAACATTTAATAACTAACATGACTAATATGACGTTTGTTGAGTTGCTTTTAGAACTTAGGTATCTAAATATAAAGGTATATAAAGATATCGACACTGTTCATTCATACTACAGGTAAACGTATGATTGAAGAAATTAGATAAAAATACTCTGTTGACTGTGTTAACGCTTAAACTAGACTTCAGCTAAACTTCAAGTTTTGACTAAATGTTTTTTTTTAAATGATAAGAAATCCGTTATTTGCAATTCAATCAATTCCAATGTTACTGATAAAACTATGATGGCTGTAATTTGAAGAACATGCAGAGAGTGATTGTTCGAACACTGTGGTTTTGGTTTTGTTCTATGTCATTCTATAGTACTTTATAAAACATAATTATTGATTTTGAATTATGAGAATGTTTTTACGTACGTCTATTTGTATTGCATGAATATGTACATTGGTGAGACTTTAATAAACTTTACATAAAGATTTATTCTAAACTTAATTCGAAACAAGAAAGGATACTCGACCGAAGTAAACCTGGCTAACTTGTATATGCTACTTCTACATTTTCGATACTTATTTATTTATTTGACAGAATAAACAATGGGTTTTTTACCTTGAAAATGAAGATGTTTGTGCTCCTAAATGAATTTGTAGTGTTTCGTTTCAGTAAGATAACCAACATCTACGCAGTCGGTAGTCAATTATATTTATAAATGCTTGATAAATATTTAAAAATATACATGCAGATTATAACATTATACCAATTTAACACATCAATGAACATATAATTTACTGGACTTTTTTTAAAACAACATAAACTGAGGGTACCTGAAAGGTGTGTTTTCCGATATTTACATGTGCATGAGAAAACATACAGGATCATGAACATTATTGGTGGTCTCGTTATTTTGGACAAAATTTATAATAAATAACTTGGGTAAAAATGAACTGTTCACTAGAAAATGTTATGAGATCTCACGCAGTGTAAAATGTCTTCTTGGAGGAAGTTTGTCTAAACAGAACCTGAATATCTCAAGAATTTAACTAGAAAATTAAATAACTACCCTTTAAACATATTATTTTAGAACTATCCTTTACATTGTATTTCATATTCATTGGCAAGAACTATCCTTTACATTTATTTTAGAATGGCCAATGAGATTTCAGATTTTATATTGTAATTTTAAAATGACCAATGAATAGTATTCTTATATTTACTTCTTACCTGTAAATCTTACAGAAAGTCAAGACTGATTCTTTGAAAAACTCAGTATCATACTTTCACACTTGACGATATAATCAAGCTAGTAGAATGATAAAAGCAGATCAAAATTATCAATTGTTACATTTTGAATACTATGTATTTTGGTTACTAGAAAGATAGCTAGTACTTTACCAGGCAAATGACGAAATTGATCTTTCCTCGTGACCAAATTAAGTAGTTCAGTAAAAAGTTAATAGAACCAAAAATAATATTCATTTAAGGTATGACTATCCTAATGCATTACCTCCGCTTTGAATGGTATTTAAATACATGTAGGCTACAAATACTGTCCACTGCATGGCAGCCTGCATAGCTCAATCGGTTAGAGTGCGAGACTTGTAATCTTGACAAAGTGGGTTAGATTCTCGGGCTGGTCAACTACAATTACTAGAACAGTGTTTCGAATTAGACTTCAAATCAAGGTCCCGTTAGTTCTTAAACACTTATAGAAATAGCAGAAGCTTCTTCTTGAGTTGGGCATCTTTCTGTATCTGTATCGTACACAATCTACCAAAATCGAATGCCTAATACTCCTCTGAAGGATTCACCAATATGGACAACCGTCGGCGGGTATAATAAACTCATATACCTTCTGTAAGTTGAAACCTGATATATTCCGAGTCTTAAAAATTTCAAACTATACGGTAAAATTACTTAAAATTTGACGAGATCAACAAATTTACTTCTTAAAAATTAAGCAAATTTTGTAAACAGTCCCCAAATTTGGTAAATTTAACGGCTTTTTATGCTTCCAGAAGGGAGAGCATATTGTCGCCGCCTTGCTCGTCCGTTGTTTGTCCGGAACATAACTTGAAACCTTTCACCTTTTTTGTTTGAACTGCACACAGTGGTAGAGGGCATTTAGGCAGTGTGCAGTGCCAAAGATCTATAACTCTATTTTGGCCCGTTTTTTAACTATCTCAACTTTTAGAAAACTCTTGTCCGGAGCATAACCTGAAAACCCTTTGGACATAAGTTGTTTAAACTCCATACAGTGGTAGAGGACATTAAGGCGGAGTGCAGTGCCAAAGAACCATAATTCTTTTTGCCCATTTTTTTAACTATCTGCCCATTTATAAATTTTATCCGGAGCATAACCTGGAAGTCCTTTGAGATAATTTGTTTAAACTGCAAGCAGTTGTAAAGGATACAATCGATTAACTTTCATTCTACATCTTTATTTGTTTATGAAATTAAAATAAAATGTGTCAACTTTATGACTTTGTCCCAGAAACAGGAGCCCAAGGGACATTTGCAATTATTGCCTTGCATATGTCCCTTTGGCTCCTGCTCTGGGGTTATATGCCGGTTTTACCGATCGCCTTGCTTAATTAGGTTCTCTTAGCAGGAAAATATTAAAAGAAGAGTTAACAAGAGCACCACAAAGGCGTGGCAATATACGCCCGAACGCAAATTTGTTTTTAAGAAACAAAATTTTAAGTAATCAAAAATAATTCTAAACAGAGAGGATACCCATTTATAACATTTGTCCGCTACAAGTTTTATCTTAATTATCAATATTAAGATCTATATTGATACATGCCAAAGAGCTATGCTCTTGTCACATGAATACTTAGTGACAGTTATATATGCCACAGCTTCCTATGTTGAGTAGAGACTCCAGACATGTCAGCAGTCAAAATGTGTTTATATTACCTCCCTTATCAGTCTTTCAGTCCACAGAGGTAGCTAACAAATGCCGGTACGGTACTCCATACATAATTTATGTCCAAAGTTTTGATTAATTACTTTAAAAAATTGAAATTTAAGATGCATCATTTACAACGTAATGTTATTTAGTGAATTTACATATTTAAAGTAACGTCAGTTTCAATAAATAAGATTGTCTTATTTCCAAACATTTATATCACAATTATAACATAGCTCCTCAATTTTTGTCTCTCAGACAAAGAAAAAAATCCAATACAATAAAGTTTGATAAATCAAAAACCACATTATAAAGTAATAGATTTTGTGAAAGGGAGGTAACATCTACATTGGGACGAAACATATTATTAAATTCATACACTGTAATCTCCCTTAAGTTTGTAATACATGTATAAGGATTTTGAATGAGTCAGTGTGACCTTAACCTTGACCTGAGTTAGTCCAAAACTGCGCTCTGCAGATCATGTCAGTAATATAAATATTTTTGCAAAATATATTTAATTTACTATAATCAGTTTCAATGTTGATACAAAATGACTAAGACTAAGTGGAACCTTTATCTTGACCTGAGGAAGGTCAATCCTCTGATATCAGAAGAGAGACTTCATGATGAAATTATTTTTAAAAGTTTTGGAAAGAATGCAATGTCAAGAAGATACATTATACCAACAACGATTAAAACAATGTCATTTTTCAAAAAAATGACAAAAATATAAATTTTCGTAAATACCTGTTTTGGTTTGTTTTTTCAAGTAATATCCGCATTCCATACAGAATTTAACACCCTGCTCTACAGCCTCAAGACAGTTAGGGCATGTATGTTGTAGATTATAGAAAAGTGACTCATCAACTTTATTTCCACAAAACTTGCAAAATTGATAATTTGGAACCAGTTCTGCTCCACATGCAGAATTATCATCTAACTTTCCACTACAAATTACTAGTGAGACCATTTTCTCCTCGACCACCATGCCTCCACACTCCTCACAGAATCTACCATGACTCTTATATCCACAATCGGAACAGCTCATCTTTCAATCTGTACAGCTATATACACCTGTAAATATGTAAGAAAATACCAGTCTGTATTTGAACTTTATTTCCTGCAATGATTTAGCAATATAACTCCTCATAGTTTTTGTTTTACCTTTAAATACTTGTTAGGAGAGCAAATGATTCAACATCCCAGGTTATCGCAGTTTTAAACAAGAGCTGTCTAAATAAACAAAGCGCTGGACTGCACGAAAAAAGGACAATATATTTTTGTTTTAATACCAAGAAAGCAATGAAATGTTCGACTTCATTCTCCCACATAGCACGCATGTAACAATGTCAATGAAAGGGAATCATAATACAACAAAAGGTCTATGCTGTAATGGAAAGGATTAAATATACACTTGTTTGAAGCAACACCTTTTCAAAGCAGACATATATAGTTGTGCTTCCCTTATCTAAGGGCTATTTAATTTAAATCATTTTACACCGTAATGAACAAGTATTAAATCAGGATAATCTCAACACCTATGTCTCCAAAAAAGTACGATGCAAGATAGAAATGCAACTGCGGTTGCCTCTAACTACCGATCTCCCGAACAAATTTGCACGCTCCTCCGGTTCGAGCGATCTAAGTTTGACTATATATTTTTGTTACGAGAAAAAAGCAGAGGTTCATCCACTTAGATTACATAAGGGAAATGCCCATCAAATATCGACAGAAAATTTTACGTTTTAATGGTACAAATGACAACGTACATGGTATTACTTTTGTACATCTGGGTAAGTATTTTAAAGCAAATCATGCGCACTCAGTTTGCAGTAGAGTGATTCTAATTTTGTGTGTAACTCAACTTTGATAAGCAAAACTCTTCCACACTATGGAGAGTCCTGCAAACATATCTGGAAACAAAGTTATCCTTCGGAAGCACGTGGTGCTAAAGTGGATATAACAAAGAAAGAAAAAAGATCGATCATCGGCATTAATCCTAAGGTGACTCGCATCTTTAATTAAATACTTACTTTGTATTTTCATATCATTGTCATAGAATTTTCTACGTCTCTATGGCAAAAAGTTGATACCTTTTAGAAATTTTACATACCTAGATAACGTGAAGATGACTTAACCTCATTAAATTTAGATATAAGTAGTGCATACTACATCTTTTAAGCTGCAAATTATTTATATGTAATTTGTTTAGCTACTGGAGACCGATGTGATGGTTACTTAATGTTCTCTTAAAATGCCAGGAATAATAATAATTATGATAATAATAATAATAATGATGATGATAATAATAATAATATTTTTATTTATAGAAGGTAACACATTAGATATGCCATCGTAGAAAACAATTAACATCTTAATTTTAAATGTGGCCTTCTTAACAATATATAGAAACACAAACACAAAACATCATAAAAAGAATATTCCATTTAGAATATATATTTGTCCTATAACTTTTTTGACAAACACTCTTTTAAAGTACTAAATATCATTTATACAATTTTCATTTACGAATATGCTCTACATCAATCCGTTTTCAAATCTTTGAAATCTGCGTCAGCAAAAACACTATAAGATGAAACATTGCACAAGAAACTGGGGTAAGAAATAATATCTCTTGAACTAAAATACACTCAAAACCAACATTATATATCCTCATTTTTGTTCAAATGATAAGCGTATTACATGTCATAATGATTAACAACTTACTGAATAATTTAAAACGTGCCGTGATTTAACGCAATAAACACACTGGCAGGAACAAAAATTATCAAAAGAACTCTATGACATCTTTGGAGTTATCACAAGAAATCCATGACATTTGAAAAATCCTTATGTTTGCAAGTTTGCCTTATAAATAGGCAATTATGTATGACAAGGATGACGACAAAAATGAACAGGTCAATACATGCGAATACGTAGCAAATTATTTGGAAATTTTACTCAAAACTACTAGAGTTTTAGCAAGAGGCGATAAATAATAGCCTATGAATTAGTTTTTGACTTATAATACAAAATGTAAGACAAGCTTTATCATTAAAGTTAAATTTAGCACCTAAAATTCATTTTTTAAAGATGAAAATTATCATTTTTGACGAGTGCTTTTGCAGTATATACAAAAGTTTTCCGACGAACTACGTGACAGTTATCACAAGAACTGCTGACGAGCTCCATCCTTCTTGACTTGATCCGCAATAGAGAAAACATAGTTTGTACATTGATTCTATGAAGCATTACTCTCTATCTATTTATCAACTCAGACCAATTCTCTTAATTATATGTAAATATCTTAGAAATTGTTAATTTGTATATGCTTAATGTTTGTTTCTTAAATTGAATATATAGCAAAATTACAGCTCGGTCGTGCTCTTATTACAAAATAATAAGTTTTGTTTGTTGTTTTGATTGGTTTTAAATTACACGGCATAGATAGATATCTGGCAACCTTCCAGTTATGGAGGAGATCAGAGGTTCTTTTCAGGTGCCGAAGTAATTAACCATTACAAAAGAATATTTCTTTGTTCTTTAGAAGTGCGATAATTTTGATGTTCATTCAATAAGTGCCAAAAATAAAAAGAGCACTCCTGGTGTAAGTATTATTGCACTATATTTGTTTAATATAAATAATAGCCATGTTCACATGAATACTTAAAGTAATCCATTTACACATGTACTGATTTTTAAATGTTAAACCACAGTCCCTACGGATATCCATTTAACATTAACTTTCAAAATATATCAAAACTTAAATGTTTCTTTTCAAAACGTATGCAGCAAAAGAACCTATTAGTTCATCGTTGAAAATCTGTTAACCTATCTTATTCTTGAATTAATTAATTCAAAACAGAAAGTTGCATACAACCTTCTTTAATCCTGCCATTGAATAACATAAAACCCTAATCCATTTACTGTAAACATATCATCGATCACTAGTTTATTACAGCGTGAAATATTTTCAAACTACCTGCCCGTTGATTTTCTATTTATTCTTCCTTGTCGACGTGACGATAATGAACTTCGCCTAGAAGTCCAAAGCATTCCGAATGGGGTAACAATGTAAGTAGTAGCAGACGACAGAAAACAGTATATCGTGAATTATTAAATAAAGTTTCCTTTTAAAAGGAAAGGCTTGCACAGTTGTGCCTTCATCCCAACATATTTATTTGTTTTTATTTTTGTAAAAACGAATATTTTTGTCAAAACGATTTGAAATCTATTCTCTATTGTATAAAACTAATAAAGAAAATAATCAATCGTAAAAATACTAACGTGAAGATCTATCATACTGAAAGGAAACAAGTGTGCACATTTCATTTAATTAATAAGCATGTTCCCAGATACGATGCGCTATCTATAAATCATCACGTGGTAAGGTTAATGATATGCATGGGCTATTTTTAGATTACCTCACCAAGTTCAGTAGATCTAAATATAACTCGATCATGCACTGTGTGATTTGGACCACCCTTTGAAGACGGAATACTACTACAGTCAACATCCTCTATTGTGTAAAACTAATACAGACAAAAAACAATTATAAAAGAAACTAACTTTTGCGTCTTGAAAAACTATTGAAACGGAACAATTTCGTTTATAATTTATTACGGTTTAAATCAATAAATCAAGTAAAAATACGAATCCTATTTATATAAACAAACTGGGATTACCGAAGTAACTAAAATAGCTTAGATTTCCGTAATATTACTTCGTCTGATTCCGCAGTATGACGGAATCGCCCGAATTGTCACGATTGCAATCGGAAGTACATCGGCTATTATCATTAATCCGAAGAGTGACGGAAAAGGCCGAAAAGTTGCGATTGGCACGATTTCAGCTGGTTTCCCGTTCAATCATGCACTTATAAATGTAAGCAGAAAACCACCTAACCGGAACAGGTTTTCCAAATGAATGGCTTGCAGCCGTGAGCCAACAACCGAAGCCGAATATTATATGATTTTTAATTAAACACATGATTTACTGTTGAATGAGTCCTCAAAAGTACATAGGAACAATCACATACATCAACTAAACACTTCAGGACCAAATGTGCTCGATTAGTCAATTACGTAAAAAGGGACGAGTCCAAACTCCCACCCCCGCGCATAGGTGGATTATTTAACATTATAGTTTGATTACGTGGTCAGTCAATTTACTACGCTTATGAATGAAAAAATTACCATTACTCGTCCCCATATAAATCCGTTATACCATAAATTAAGAATAAACAACCCCTTAGCCACATATGCAGATAATTAATAAGTGTAGTTTTCCCAATAATAAATGCAGCATATGCTCGCCCATGTAGTTTTATACCGGCGGCGAAGGTAAATAAACCCAACACACACACATAAACAACCCTAGTTTAATTATGCAAAATTAAAACGGATAGAAATGTATGTATTGATTTAAATAAAAGGAATATGGGCTATGCGAGAACGAAATATAACAAAACTAATTAAATATAGATACAAACAGAAATTCAAACAGAAAGAAGAAAACGAAATGGTTTATTTCTAGACAGTGTAATATTTAAATAAAGTTATTCCCCTTGATAAATGATTGTCATTAACACATCAAAATAATTTGTAATACACAAGTTTGCTTCTTTTAAGAGAAGTTCATATGGCGGGAAAGTAAGACCTTCTGATTGGTTAATTGCATCTGCAAACAATAGCAACATCTCGGCTATTTCCGTCAATCTCTGGATAAGCTCAAACTAGGTGTTCTAAAGTTAAGGGAGCAGCAAAATCTCTGTGCACAATTCACTCGGTCATATTATAGTACTTGGTGATATCGTTAAGAAATAACTATGTTTTTTTGTTTTTGTTTTTTTTTCTTGACAGAAATCTGTCGCTGAAAATGTCTATTAATTTGTTCTCTATAAATATGAAACCAAGGCAATAAAATCAATTAAACTAAAATTATGCATCATAATTATATTCAAGCAACAGCATAAAAGCAAATAATGACTTAAACTACAACAACTCAACTCAACAACATCTCTTCAACTCCAATAAACTCAAACAAATCTTATATACCTTTGTTTTCGTGGTGTGCAAAAGAAGACTGGCGCGCGACCCACATTAAGACTGTTGTGCAATACAAATATTAGTAAAAAAGCAAAAAAATAAATAAAGGTACATGTTTACTCAAAAGTATCATTATTTGTTCAACTTTGTGCAACATGAACATGGTACTTGCATAAAGTAAATATATATTGTACTATACAATTTATGGTATTCAAAATTGATACACTAACTTCTGATTGACAATTCTTTAAAACTTATTAACAACAGAAAATGAACTCAGAAAATCCCTTTACAAAATATAACTGCAAATCGGCTCTAACTCGGCAGTAATTAGTGTAACCGCTTTTTTCGTGAAGAAACCAGTGCTGATAGTGAAAATTGTGATTGGCATATTTTAATTAGCCAGGTCAGGTGTTTCTAAAAAGGCTGATAACACTGTAGCAATGTGAGGATACATTTCTTTTAATTCATAGATAATACACGTGGAGTTCACCTCGCAGAGACAAATGAGTACACAGTCACTTTTTGATATCCTTTTAACTCTAAGAAAAATGTCAGTTTTTACTTTCTGACTGTTTATATTTTCTAGAAAAAGTAAGCAAAACATTATTTTGTTTCATAATTATGACAGGAATGAATTGCATTAACAATCCTAGGTATTGTTGAAAACTCATTGTTTTACTTGCCAGATTAAGTACTTGGACCCTATCCTTGTTTGTACGTGACTGTGTTCGGGAAAAACAATGTTATGCTTACTTAAGGAGGTGACACTTTCTATATTTTTATCTGATATCAAGTTGTAAGAGCCGATTTGCAGTAATATGGGTAAGAGTTTGATAAGACTCCCTACGGTCGTCTTGATACAAACTCTTACCCATACATAGCTCAACATTTGAACAAAGTAACCTCTATGTTCTTCTAAACATTTTTTTTACCCAACAGTCACGTACAAACAAGGATAGGGTCCAATTACTTAAGATAGGGTCCAATTACTCAGATGTTCGGTTATTGATTACTTTTTTCTGAGGTTTCATATTGTGACAACAGGTAACGTGTTTTATGTTTGACTATAATACAAAAGAGAAAGAACATCAAAACACTCGGCAATCTGATTTATACTCGGGGGTAGCCCCCGAGTATAAATCAGATAGCCTCGGGTGTCGATGCTCTTTCTATTACTCATTAAACAAAGTAAATACCAGATTCTAAAAATATAAATTCTTACTTTCTTGAATAGTAGTCACCTGATTTAAATCAAAGACCTTAGAGTGTTTGAATTTATCTTTTGTCCAATAGGATTGCAGTATTTCAAATGAATCGTAACACATTTACTTCGTTAAATCGGCAAACTGTTAATCAGTCTAGTGAGTCAACTGTTTATAAATATAGTTTAAAACACTAAGCCCGTTAAAATTTATAAGCACGCAATTGGTCGCTCGACTACGCCGCGTCTCACCAATTAAATTTGTAAATACGTACTAATAAATTTTAACCTATACTATATATAACAAATTCAGTAGTTAATGATATGCTGATACAATTATATTTTTCTTGTATCAATAAAAAAGATGGCCCTGAGGTCGCTCACCTGTATATAGGCCCATCGACCCCCCCCCCCCCGGGCAGGGCCAATTTTAACCCAAGGGCTTTTATTTGAAAAAACGTGGCTGACACCCATAAGAAGCTGTTTCATGCTAAACATCTAAGCTCTAGCTCATTGTGTTTTTTAAAAGAAGATTTTTTAAGTTTTTACTATACACATTTAGTTAAAAACAATGACACCCCTAGGGCGGGGCCAGTTTTGACCCCAGGGCTTTTATTTGAACAAACTTTGTAGACACTTACTAGAACATGTTTCATGCTTAATATCTAAACTCTAGCTATTTGGGTTTTTTTCAAAGAAGATTTTTAAGTTTTTACTATACACATATAAGGAAAATCAATGACCCCCTGGAGCGGGGCCAATTTTGACCACAGGGCTTTTATTTGAACAGTTTTTGTAGACACTCACTAGAAGATGTTTCATGCTTAATATCTAAACTCTAGCTATTTGGGTTTTTTTCAAAGAAGGTTTTAAAGTTTTTTCTATACACATATAAGGAAAATCAGTGACCCCCGGGGCGGGGCCAATTTTGACCCCAGGGCTTTTATTTGAACAAACTTGGTAGACACCCATTAGAACATGTTTCATGCTAAATATCTAAGCTCTAGCTCTTTGGGTTCTTTTAAAGAATATTTTTAAGGTTTACCATATGCATATAGGGAAAATCAATGACCCCCTGGGGCGGGACCAATTTTGACCCCTGGGCTTTTATTTGAACAAACTTGGTAGACATTTATTAGAAGATGTTTCATGCTAAATATCTTAGGTCTAGCTCTTTGGGTTCTTTAAAAGAAGATTTTTAAGGTTTACCATATGCATATAGGGAAAATCAATGACCCCCTGGGGAGGGACCAATTTTGACCCCTGGGCTTTTATTTGAACAAACTTGGTAGACATTCATTAGAAGATGTTTCATGCTAAATATCTAAGCTCTAGCTCTTTGGGTTCTTTAAAAGAAGATTTTTAAATTCTTACCATATGCATATAGGTAAAATCAATGACCCCCTTGGGCGGGGCCAATTTTAACCCCATGGCTTTTATTTGAACAAACTTGGTAGACACTCACTAGAAGATGTGTTATGCCAAATATCTTAGCTGTAGCTCTTTGGGTTCTTTTAAAGAAGATTTTTTATTTTTTTACTTTATGCATATTGGGAAAATCAATGACCCCCTGGGGCAGGGCCAATTTTGACCCCAGGGCATTTAATTGAACAAACTTTGTAGACACTCATTAGAAGATGTTTCATGCTAAATATCTCAGCTCTAGCACTTTGGGTTCTTTAAAAGAAGATTTTTTAAGTTTTTACTATATGCATATAGTGAAAATCAATGACCCCCTGGGGCGGGGCCAATTTTGACCCCAGGGCTTTTATTTGAACAAACTATGTAGACACTCACTAGAAAATGTTTCATGTCAAATATCTAAGCTCTAGCTCTTAGGCTTTTTTTAAAAGAAGATATTTAAAGTTTTTTCTTTCGGTTGCCATGGCAACCAGAGTTCTGCATTGTAATAAATTCTTTGAACAATTTTTAAAGGTGACCACCAAAGGAATATTCCTGTGAAGTTTGGATGAAATTGGCTAAGTGGTTTATGAGGAGATGTCATTTAAAGTAAAAGTTTACGGACGGACGGACGACGGACGGACGACGGACGAAAAGCGATCACAAAAGCTCACCCTGCAACTTTGTGACAGGTGAGGTAAAAAGGGGAATAACAAAATCGTAACATTGCAACTTCTACACATTAAGAAAATTTTACCAACCTCAAAATAAAAATCTGACAGGTGACATAAAACCAAAATCACAAACAATCGAGACCATATTGATTCACAGCAAATGAAAAATGCACACATAATTACGGACATCGCAAGTGTACGCAGACTCCGAATATGGGACTGAAAAATAACGACCAAAAAATAATTTTTGTGGAAAAACAACATTCTGGCAAAGTCAAGTAAATGACGTGACTAAGAGAATACGATTTCAAGTTCAACACTCGATATGTTTTTATGTCCCCGAAGAGAGGCATATTTAAATCGAACCGTCCGTCTGTCTGTCTTAATTTCCGCCTGTCTTTATGTCAGTCTGTGCGTCCTCACTTCATTCGTGTCCGGACTGTAGATTTGTCATACATTGAGGGATTTTGAAAAAGCTTGGCAAACATGTCTACCACATCAGGACGATGTGTCGCGTCCAAGAACTACGTCCCTACCTAACAGGTCAAGGTCCCATCTACATTTTGAAGTTTCACATTATCACAAATAGAGTTAATAGGTACACACATTCGTGTCGGGACTGTAACTTTGTCATGCATTTGGATTAATTATAAGCACATTTTAATGCATGTGCAGAAATAAATAATTGGACAAACAAACTGTAAGGACGTTACCTCTATCATTTTTTCTTCGAGGTGATGGCCCAGTGTGTATTTGGAAATTTAAGTAACAAAACACCAAGTTATGGTGAATTAATCTTAGGATTAAAAGAACGTTTTTTGCCAAGAAATCGAACACAATTATATATAGGGTACAACTTAGAGATAGAAGACAGAGAGTTTATATTCTGACACGAGATTTCTAATTAAGTTGGCTGGACCTACAAAAGTTAATCCTATGCAAGAATTTAGAGCTATTTTTAAAAGTATTCAGATTCAAAATTCACAATTTTCAATTAATCACAAAATAAAAATAAGCGATCTTCCAACGTTTTAGAACACCATACAAAATAAACATTGCACATTACAGTAACAAAATAGAAATAGACACCCAGTTACTTGTATTAGATGTAGAGATGTCTGACATATACAAACATTATGTCCTAAACAACTAGGAATAGATAATGCACAAACTGTAAAACCTGCCAAAGAGACACATCAGTCTGCACAACTATCTACGATGCATTGGTCAGGTTTATTCATAGATGCAACTTTTAATAATATAAATGTGTCTCATTTGATCGTCACTGGTGCAACTCTTACGATAATATCTGAAAGATTTATGACATGATATGTGAGTTTACGTTACCGCTTAAATTGTTAACATGTCTGACAAACAATTACAAATCAAAGGAAAAGTAAATTGATGGTCCAAAGAGTTTCTTGGGTGTTGTTTCTCCAATAGTGACAACTATCATTCTACACTGTAAATGTAAATGTTCAAGAATAGAACACATCTTGAACGCCTATTTGCAACAGATATTGAACGCCAAGACGCGTTCCATTTCTTAATACTAGTGTTCAACTTTTGTCTCCAACCGTTCATATACTAACGCCTTATGAACATTATAAATGTTCAAATTTTAACGTTGACGTTAAAATCTTAACACCAAACCATTCCATTATAGAACATGTTATGAACATTCAGGTGTTCTACTTTTAAATGCCAGACGCGTTCAATTTCGATGCAACAGATATTGAACGCATAGAATATGTTCAAAAATAGGCATGTTAAAAGTTAGAACACTGATGAACACTTATGTTAACATTTGAACACCTGATAAAACAACAGAGTAAGTCATAAAACGAAGAAATCATAAGAGATTTTTTAATTATTCTTTAGTTATTCACAATAACAAAATGAATAATGTAATCCAAAATTTCTTATTATTTTCTAACTCTAAGCCTTATAAACAATTATAAAGTAAAAAATAAAAAGATTTTAAGACTAACAATTATGATTAAAATGCAATAAATTAAATACTGTTTTACAAAGTTCTTTCAGTAATTGTTTGTACATGTTGACATGAATCTTGCGTTTCATATCAGAAGTAATAATCACACAGCATCATAACCAGTCTCTCAATATCCTAGCATTGTTTCACTTATTGTTATTACAGGTTGTATTTTATATGTTATATTCTTGTGTGCACGAATGCAGTCTTCTTAACATAACACATGAATTAAGGATAATTTCCTAAATTTCTTCTCAAAAACTGCTGCGAGTCTTGAAAACATAAACAATATTCTATGTCGAAAACAAAGTTTAAAGTAACTGAATTTTAAACACCAACGGACAGTCTCCAATGCAATAGTGCTTCCCTCTGTATGTCATCAGTTTGTGCGGGGTGTTTTAATTTGTCTCCAATTAAGCAGGAAAATCATATTCTTCATTATCCTGGAAAACATTAATGGAATTTATTAACATGCCGGTGATTTAAAGGCTTATAGTTGCTTCCTGTGAGATAAATCATTTTTTATAGTTCTGATATAGAGAATAACAGCGTAAGTGGTTGACATACATGTATATAATATATATATAATGTATAAGCATTATCTAACGATTTATCAGACACCACATTCAAGTCAGATTTATCTTAATACAATTCTAACATCACCAGGACCATGCACTTTCTCACAAAGCCGATTTGAATCCGTAGCTACGACTATTGTACGACACAATTTATTTGTGTCACAATGTCAGGCCATCTTTGTAACAGTTATAGAATATAAAATGATTTGATTAACAATAAAAGCTCATTTGGAAATGTTAGAATTTAAATATTATCCACCTATTTTATTGTTTAAGGAAACAAACCTCAAAGATCTGTATGGAAGTCTGGAAATTACACCCTCTCCTTATTTCTGTAAATATTTTGCTCCAGCTTCTGTAGATCTACAGTACAGTTTTATATTTTCAATTTTTTCCAACCCACGCTTGAAAAAAAATTTAAACCTGGCAAATCTTTTTTGGAAAAAATAAATCAACAAAATATATCTTTCCAAAGATTTTTGGTACACAATTTTTTAAAAAAATTTTAATTTTTTGCTTTAAATGACCCGACTAGGGAAATGGGGAACATGTCAATTATGCCATTTGGGGAAATTTACAAACAATATGCCCGATTTTTGGGGATTTTAAGTTTTTTTCAAAAAAAATGAAAAAAATTTTAAGGGGGTACAAAAGAGGGCCTAAAGAAAAAAAGTTAATCCCGGGTATTTTTTTTCCCAATTTTTTATTTGAAAAAGGGTTTAGTCTCTTTTTTAGCCGCTTACTTGTTGTTGTTGTACTTGATTTGGTGCCCTTTTTGACGTCAGAAATTGTCACAAATCTATTTTTAGAAACGTTCTTAATTAGAACATTCGATGAACGCTACTGTTCAAATCATGTTCCACTTTATAATGTTTTAATTATTAAAGCACCATTACTTATTAAATTGAGTAAATATAATCTCAACTGACAATATATTGACCAAAAAACTTACCTAATTTCTCAAAAAATCAAATACTCTCATGTTGTCTAGTCAGAAGGACTACCATTGAACATTGACGTTCAAATGATAAGTGTTTAACTCGTAAGTAGAACGCCTTTTCTGAACACATGCATTCAAAATATAAACGCGCAGTGTTCCAAAATTGAACAAGTGGGGGAACCCGCGCCCCGGTGTTTTTTTCCTTTTTAATTTAAACAGTTTTTGGGTTTTTTAAATTTACTCTTATATCAATCACGAAACATAAAACCCCAAAAAAATTAAAGAAACCCCGGGGCGTCCGGGGCTGAGGGGAAAAGGGGCTTTTTGATTTCCCTAAAAAAAATTTCCCCCCTCACTGCTGGGGGGTCCGACAAGGGGTTTTTTGGGCTTTTTTTTCATGTGGGGAAAGCAATCCCAATTTTCTTTTTTACAGAACGTCGTTTGGTTTCTAAATTGGGGGCCCGGTTCGTGCCTAAAAATTAATTCACAAAAGGGGAAACCTGAATTTTTCCCCCCACCAGAAAAAAGGGAACGTCCCCCCAAATATCCCAAAAATTATAAGTTTTTTTAAAGAAAAAATTTTTTATTTTGTTTAAAGAAAATTTTAAAATCCCCCTTTTATTGAAAAATAAGGGGAAATGAATACACGACCCATTTTTAAAAGAAAAGGGGGAAAAGTTTCCTTTTACATTTTATGAATATATCCGTTTAAAAAAAGAAACGGGTATCCAGGAACAAAAAATTGCTTTTGACCCAATGATTTCATTTGGACAAAAAGGGGACACAGTTTTTCCGGGGGCCCTTTTTTGAGGGGGATTTTTATGAGCGATTTTAAAACATTTTTGATTAAGATAAAAATAAAAGGCAAAAAAGGGTTAAAAAAACCCTTTCTGATTAAATATTTTTTCTTTATTTTTTTTGAAAATTTTAAATCCTGACTTCGTCCCGGGTAAAAAATTTAAGTGTAAATTTTACTATACAATGTTGAAAGAAAGTGCGATCTTTCTGAGGACTTGGTAGCTATTTTCGTAGGTTAATTGATAATTCCTTTGCTATAGCAAAGCCGCCCCGCCGTTTAAGTCAGAAAAACAGGGAATTATATGGACACAGTATTGTTTTGAAGGATTTAGAACATTGAAACAAAAATAAGTTCAGTCTCCAGAACTGTCTCATTCTGATTTTTCAAAGCTGTTTATTCTTGATGCATGTCATGAATCTATAGATGCTATTTTGGCTACAGATATTCATGGCAAGGAATATTTTAATGCCTATGCCAGTCACACAACGACCATATCTGAACACAAATAATGTTTGAAGAATTAAAGAAGCTTAAATTTTGTGAATCACCTTAGGAATTATTTGGCTGGAAAGAATAGATCGTGGATCCTTGAAATGGCTCAGGAACTTTAAAAGCCCCGATGGTCAAGTCGCTAGATGGATTGAAATTCTATCAGCTTACTATATGAAAATTGAGCATACATGTATACCGGGTGGATAACATACCAACACAGATGCAGTTTCAAGAATACCATGTAAACAGTGTGAAATTACTAGTCATTTTGTGCAGGAAAAAGAGTCATTTCGTGGCACAACTTCAAACTGATTCATCTACATTAGAAGAAATCGTATCTGTTGATATCACTTTACATGATGCTCAATAATGGAGGAAAACATCAAAATTGTTATGAAGTGGATAAACGGTGGTGAAAGACCAAATCACAAAAATCTGGAAACAAAGTGATCCCTCAAAAGCATAAATCACAACAAAGTTACATGAAAATTGCAGACTCGGTTTCATTGAGTCTGTACATGAGGGATAATGAATAAGTGCAACATCCCTCACGCCCCTAGCACGGCTTGAGCGGTACTCAATTCTCAACACTTAATAGTGCTGGCATCAATGAAGTTTTTACTACATGCATACAAGAATATAAGGAAGACCTTTAACCTCTAGGGTGGGGGCCAATTTTGATACTAACAACTTTGACCGTAGAGGATCAATAATTATATAATAATTATACAAATTATCAAAGCTCTAAGCCTTGTACCTTTCTTATTGACAGTCTTTTTAGATTTGAAAAATAATTACGTACAGAGTGAAATACTGAAAAACAGGGTTGAAATCGAAAGTAACCTTTCATATGTAAAGATATTTTTGTTACAATCTCTTTTTGTCCTAGTTACAATTGACAGAATAAATAATGGTAAGATTAAACAATGTTGTTTTTTTTACATTGAAATGTGGATGTTCCCAAATGAACCTGTCGCATTTGTTAAGGGAATTTAATGTCGAACACCGACATCTACGCAGTCGGTAGGCAATTATTTTAAATATGCGAAATAATATAAAAGATATAAACGTTTTATCAATTTATCCCTGATCATATAATACATTGGACACTTATCAAAACATCATAAACTGAGGTACCTGATAAGTTCGGCTTCTTTGGTGTGTTGATCACAAGTAAACTGACTTGATCGTGAACGCCATTTACGGTTTCGCTATTACTCAGTATCCTCTTGTGTAACATAAACTAAGTTTTTTATTGTAAAATAAAATGTTCACTAAAAAGAAAATGCAATGAGATTCTAAAACGCATTGTAAAATTTTTTTGTGGAGGAAAAAGGTATGGTTAAACAGAACTTAAAATACCTTAGCAAGTTTAAGTAGAAATTTCAAAGAACTTACTATCCTTTTGAAAAATCCCTTTACATTTTAATTTTAAAATGTCAAGAAATTATTCTTTAACATTTTTATTTTCGAGCTACCCTTATAATTTCATTCAAGTATGGCAAGAACTACCTTTTTACATTTTATTTTAGAATGGCCAATGAGATTCCCAGACTTCTGTTTGTATTTTTAAAATGACCATTGAAAATTATTCTTATATTTATTTCTCCCATGTTTTTGCTGACATTCAAACTGATTTTAGACGGCTTACGACCAATAAAATAATGTTTCATTAGGTTTCGAACCTACAAATACCTTCAAAATGAAGCTGAAAGTTTTCACTCCTTGTCACCGAGGCTAGGTATGCAAGGGTTGTGTTTGTTAAGTTTCATTATACACATACCATGTAAATCTTTATACCATTCTTTATAACCTGTAAGATTTACTTCGGTATCCGATAATTACTACAAAGTGTCATTGAATATTCAAATGTCTCCCGTCCATATTGCCAATGAATAACAAGGATATATGGAGTGGCCATACAAACACTCTTCTGTGATAACCAACCCACAAAATAGGAAAACTTTAAACTGCTAAACATAATATAATTTCAATGTATAAAAATTTGTTTTATCGTCTTGTTAATTACCTAAAAAAGAAAAGAAACCCCACACCAGTTTTTGTTAGCTTGTTTATTTGTAAATTCACGACCCATTGTTTTGGGGAAAAATTAAATTTACCTTTTTTAAATAAAAGGGATTTTTTAATCAATTTAAAAAACATGAAATTCCTTTAAAAAAGTCCTTTAAATTGGGGGGAATCATTAAAACAATTTTTTAAAATACAAAATTTTATTTTTTTGAACCCAAAGTTTTTTTTCACTTTAAACAGTTTTTAAGATTTATTAAAAAATTCCCTTTTAGGGTTTGGGGAAAAAAATAAAAGTTTGGTTTTAATTTAAAAAATCCTTTTAAAAAATTTTCCCTACTTAAAAGAAAAAAAGCAATATTAAATCCGCCAGCCAAAAGAAAAAACAAAAACAATTTCAATAATTTTTTAAGGGAAAGTGCTGGGGGTTTGGAAAGACAATTTTAGATATAATTTCAATAAACCACCCAAAAAGCAAAAAATTTTATAACTTTTAAAAAAAATTAAACCATGTTTCCCATACCACCTTTCCCCCAATTTGATACATTAAAATTTATGTCATGATGTTTTAAAACAAACGGCCAACGTATCTCTACATACATTAGCAATACCAAAAACAAAATACAACACATGCAAGTATTTATGTCAGTTTTCATAAGTGCCAATCAAAAATAGTGTTTTTTATTAATATTTTCTTTTATAATTTACAACAAAAATTATAATATACAATAAAAAAAACAAATTATCATAATAAAAGAAAATCAACAAATTGTCTGTAGTAAACTTAAAACATAAATAAACACCAATCCAAAACAGGTTCGATTATAATAAACAGCAACATTAAATATTTAATGTAGTGTCAAGTATCAGGTAAGAAATCAAAAATAAACCCACAATAATACATGATATAATTATAACTCAATTCAACAAAAATATCACCCCTTTTTTATTATTATTCCCCCCTTGTTTTTTTAATTGTTTTTAAATAAACCATCACAGTCTCCATGCTTCTCTTTCCCCGGGAAAACCCCTTAAACATTTTTATAATTTTAAAACTTTTTTAAAGTTTTTAAAATTAAATTTTGGACAATAAAAAAACCTTCTTTCTACGAACAGTTTATCACAACAAATTAAAAGGGGCCATATTTTTTTTGTTGTGTAACATGCAAAAACAAAAAATTAAAAAGAAATCCCGTATTATGAGGGCCCTCCCTTTAAAATTATCACTACCCAAATACCCCTTTTTTTTTTTAAAAAAATTATTTCAAACCCCATAAACAGTTTTTTGAACATTTGGGTCTTTTTTATTTTTTTTGCGGCCCCTTACATTTAAAAATTTGAGAAATTCTCAAAATTTTTGCAAATAGTTTCCATTTCCTGTTTTTTCTCTCAACAAAAGGGTTTAATGTACACACCCAAAAAAAATAAACACTGTTTATTTTAAAAAGTTTTGGGGAAAAGGCCCTTTTTAGTCTGCCAAATTTTAAACAGGGGAAATTGTCCTTTGCTGCCCTACAAAATCCAGGCAGCCTTTCTCCAAGTCGGGTAAAAAAAAAAGACATTTAAAAAACAAATAATGCTTATATTTGATTTTAAGGGAAAACCCCTTTAGTTTGCGGGGTTGGGTTACCAAAATAAAAAAGGTATTTTTAAAAGGGTAACATCAAAAAGGCCATGAAAAGGGTTTAAAATAAAAAAGCATTTTTGAGGTTTTTTGAAACTTTTTCCCCAAAAAGTTTCCAAAAAATTTTATTATCTGTAAAAAACGAAAATGAAAAACAAAAACTTATTTTAATGATTTAGCCAGAAAAGATTTTAAAAAAGATCTATATAATCTTTCCCAAATTTTTTACGGGGTTGTTTGGAAAAAAATTATTTTACTAAAATTTTTTTTTAGTTTTTTAATGTTTGACAAATAAATTTAAAAAAGGGGGATCAAAAAAGGGGTTTTTATTTGGTTTTGGTTGTATAAATTTAAAATTTCTCTCGCCCCTTCCTTTTTTGCCCTTTGCCCGGGCCCCAACTATAACTCTTTGAATTTTTTCAAACGGGTTTTATTTTCTAAATTTTGACAATTTTTTAAATAAAACCCCCTGAAAATTTTTGTCATAACCCCTCTTTTGGCCCAATTTCCTTTCGGGGAACTTTTAAAAATTTACATTTTCAAATGGGGGACTGAAATTTTTAATGTTTTTTGTCCCTTCTTTTGTTTTTAAATTTTTATGAATTTATCTCCCAAATAATAATTTTAAATATAATTAACACAGTATTTTTTAAATTTTAAACAAAAACCCAAAAACACATATAGTTTAATCAACTATAAACTTTTAAGGTAATCCTAAACCCATGTTATGTACTGCCATGATTTAAAACTGCACAATCTTAGAATTTCGCAGTATGTCTAGTCAGACCTGTACAGAAACTCTCAAAGTGACCTCAAAATATATGCAAAATAAAATAATTACAGCTGCAGTTTAGAGAGTGAAAATACTTTGTCAACCTACCTCTGTGTGTTGATTATTCCCAATCATCTTCTTTGATTTCTGTAGTGACAGCAGTAACCATAGTGACTGTGCATGTCTCAACTCACATGCCTGCTGGGCCTACAATGAATTTGTAATAATGTTATTAGCCTACCATACTATAAAAACCAGTGGGTTCTTATTCTTAGTCAATTCTGAATATTTTCCAAAACTGATATATTTGTAAACTTGTTTCCTTAAAAGCATATTTTCATGTATGATATATTGAAAGGCCACATACAATAATGAATAAACACGAGGGCCATGATGGGGTTTTTAAAAGATAACACCCCCCCCCCCCCAATTTTGGCCCATCAGCTTTTATTTGAACAAACTTGCTAGACAATCAATAGAAAGTATAATATGCTTAGTATCTAAACTCTAGCTCTTTGGGTTTTTTAAAAGAAGAATTTTTAAGTTTTTACCATACAAAAAATTAAGGAAAATCAATGATCCCAGGGCCGGGCCAATTTTAACCCCAGTGCCCTTATTTGAACAAACTTGGTAGACACCCATTAGAAGATGTTTCATGCTAAATATCTTAGCTCCAGCTCTTTGGTTTTTTAAAAAGAAGATTTTTAAAGTTTTTACTATATACCTAAAAGGAAAAAATGACCCCCTGGGGCAGGGCCAATTTTGACACCCACTAGAAGATGTTTCATGTTTAATATCTAAGCTCTAGCTATTTGGTTTTTATACACATGTTATAAAAGAAGATTTTTAATACTTTTACTTTATACAAATAAGGAAAATCAATGACCCAATTTTATTTGAACAAACTTTGTAGACACTGACTAGACGATGGTTCATGTCAAATATTTTAGCTCAAGCTTTCAGTTTTTTAAAAGATTTTTTAAGTTTTTTCTTTTGGTTGCCACGGCAAACAGAGTTCTGCATGGCATTAAATTCTTTGCCCAATTTTCAAGTTGACTTCCAAAGGAACATTCCTGTGAAGTTTGGATGAAATTGGCTAAGCGGTTTATGAAATGTCGTTTAAAGTAAACGTTTATGAATGGACGGACGCCGGACGGACGGATGGCCGGACGCCGGATGAAAAACGATCACAAAAGCTGGACAGGTGAGCTAGAAATAGGATAAAGAAACTAAACTAACACAAATACAATCATAAATGTAAAGTCAGAGCCAAACACAACATTAAAATATTAGTTAGTACATAGACAACAATTCAGACACTGTATAATTGTACATTGGTTAAATGTTATGTACATACATTTTTAATTAGTTTTTGCTTTGTTTTTATCAAATGAATATAAACCTTTTACATTTTTGAAATTCAAATTTAAATAATATTGGGTCATATAGAAAAATTGAAGTACAATCACCTTTTGACTATGTATTGTGGTTTTCATTTGCAGTGTGTTCCCCATGAATTCATGTAAAGTTTTCTCTGGTTGACCTCCTGTCGTCTTGAGAAAACTTATTGTAATGTCTAGATTGTCCAGTGATGTACAAATATCTGGTAGCGTCTTTATCTCAGCACATATTTGAGTCTTAACTGCTGCACTCAAATTTTCCTGAAAGAAACTCAACATAATATAACTTGTTTCACATAATAGGAGTGCTGACTTAAATGCTTTAAAAGTAATAACAGAGTAATTTCTTTAACAGAATGTTCCTTGAAAATAGTAAGTTGAAAAGGATTAATTTTTGCAGTAGTAACACTGATTGCAATTACAGAAAGATAATAATTATGTTAAAATATGTTTTACCTGAGGTATTTTCTCAGACAGTTTTCTGAAGACTTCAGCATCAGTGAACTCAGTTCTGTACACCATCTGGTCAATCTAATTAATAAATTAAAAAGTATTTAACCATTTATCAAATACGATTATCAAATTTTGGTTAAGCTGGTGCAAGGGGGAATGGTAACAAAAATAAACCACTGCCATCAATGCACAACCTGAAACCATACAGTCAAAGGTGTGACATACTCCTTGATACCTTGTTAGACAAACCTTAGTAGTTCCCAGTCACTATTCAGAATATACTATTTTAAAAAAATCATATATCATCAGACATGTTGGAAAGGTAAGTCAATGTAATTTATTGTAATCTTAATATCTTTTCAAAGTCAATACAATCAAAATCTTTAAAACTGCTCCAATATATGTCTGTAATTGTAAAATCCTGTTACCGGCAATAGTTTTCATTTCTTAACTCTTAACTGGGATGTTTATGTTGATTATGTCTATGAAAGGATATAAATTCATGTAACATTACAATGAAGACAAGCATCACTTGAGATACATGTACCAGTTTTTCTTTTTTCATCACAACAAGAACTAAAGACAAGAGCTTTAAGAAATATCATACCATCAACACTCTCCCAACTTCAATTCGTGACTTAGAAAACAAGAATCTGTCCATCAATTGTCTCTCTAAGGCAGCAAAGTCATACTCTATCTTTGTCCCTTTACCCATCTCAAATGAATACTGGCAGTTAGCAAGCACTAAAGGTAAAATGTCGTGCTGGGGGTCGTAGCCGATTAGATGTGCTGATGTCACCTCTTTGGGGTTTACACTGGATATGCTGCCAGAAATTT